>NC_142694.1:7436742-7588257 GCF_029641045.1 Salvia hispanica
CATCTCCACCCACTAATTTAATAGTTAATACTACTCCGTTTATTATAAAACCTAATTATTCAAAACAAGAAACATGCTCCCTATTACGGATCGATTTTATTTTTTATGTTTTTCATAAAATATTAAAAAGCACTTACTTATTTTTATAAACTTATATAGCCGGTAACGACTTCACGAAGTTTACGTGTGAAATCATGTGATTCATTCAAAGAATATTCCAGAATATTATCTATCCATGCATTAATTAAAAAATGAATAATAAAAACCTTGCAAATTGCAACCATATCTATCAGCCGCCAAAATAACTATAATCCAATTGATTGGTTCAAATCTAAATCAAATAAATATAATAAAATGCATATAAAATATAGTACACCAGAAACTATGAAGGATAAACTCTGACTTTTGACATTAAATAGCATTATAAAATACAGGTATACTAAAATATTTTTGCCTGGGACAAAGTGGTCATTCTTATGTTTGCCACGATTTTTATTTTTATTTTTGCAATAAATATTTAGTAAAGTTAATTGATATTCATAAGTGTAAAAGTTGAAAAGCAGTGCCCTACACACTCCAAAAAAATTGAAAAGAAAATTGAGAAAAAAGGAGAAGTGTCCTTTGGCTTAATCAAATGGCCAATATATTCTTTGTATGGCTTATTCAATTTCCACATGGTATTAATGAAATGCCTTTGATTACAATCTTCTACCAAATTTGTTAAATACTGCAATAATATCCGTTGATTCAAATTGTGAAAATTTGAAACACCATCGTAAATATTCAACCATTAATTATCTCAAACGTATGCATTTTCTTAAATAAAGTACCATATATATCCCATATCAGTGAATATTTTACTGTTCATATATTATCTATGATATTGAGAAAATATAATTTGTACTACTACTTGTTAACCTATCATTATCATGTCATGAAAAAGCAAAAAATACTATCATTATCATTGGTATCTTTGAGAAATTCTATCTATGATTATTTCCGTTTTGAAGATTTAGATATTGGTTCAGTGTATTACAAGATTAGATTTGGAAAATTAGGAATCGTATCTCACAATATGACACAGATACATTACCCAATCAATAATTAATTACATTAAATTAATCAAACGGCTCGAACTATCTATATTTACCAATTATCTACATTAATTATCCGCAAATCACGAAATTCCCAATATACCCTCACCAGCCCCAAAACCAGAAACAAACCCTACAAATTCCATTCACAATCAAACACAATCTCTCTCTCCACATTCATATTAGTGAAACTTAACCTTCTCAAAATCCCTCTTTTTTCATATCTGAATCGATTCATGCGTTTCAGTTATCGCATATGATATGATGAGCAACATCCACAGATCTCTCACCGATTCCGTTCTCACCTTATTCAAGCTCGCCATCTCCTCATCCGATCCCTGGCCATTCTCGATCTAGCTTCGTTCCGATTCAAAAGCCCTAATTTCTGGCGATCTAATTCAATTCGTAATTGTACAGCAATTTAATTTACACCGATTGATCTTCTGTATAGCAAGGCAAAATGCTGCACCACCACGGCGGCGGGCGGCGGAGCACTCCGAAGGGATGCCTGGCGGTGATGGTGGGGCAGGGCGATGAGCGGCAGCGGTTTGTGATTCCGGTGATGTACGTGAACCACCCGCTGTTCACGCAGCTGCTCAAGGCTTCGGAGGAGGAGTACGGCTTCGATCACAAAGGTCCGATCAATATTCCGTGCCACGTGGAGGAGTTCTGCCACGTCCGCGGCTTGATTGACAAGGAGACGGCGGAGCACCACCTCCACCACCAGTTCCTGTGTTTCAAGGCTTGATTTTCTTCATGCGTCAGTTGAAATTTGATGTGCTAAAATCAAAACTCGTTTTTTCTTTTTGCCTTGAATTTAAGTAATCTTTATTGATTTATGTTTTGATAAAAAATATTAAGGATTTTCTATTACGAATTTACATTATTCTTATCTATGTTTGGTTATTCTAGTTTAAATGATTTCAATTGTAATGAAACGTAATTAAAGAACCCAATTTCTTTATGTTTAGTTTATTGTGAGATTTACTCTTATATTTTCTGTGCGTATATATATGTGGGGTGAAAAATATGCATGAACCAAGAAATCATATCAATGTTGTTAATTCTGAATGAATTTTTTGGATGATGAAGAAATTAGATAAGATTGAAAAAATGCGATGATTAGATGCACTAATGACAGGGATGTGGGCCTAGCATCAAATTAACTTCCACTTCTTTATATTGATAAATGAATACTATAAATTTAAATACTGTACTTGAACAGTATGTTGCATGACAAAAAGAAATTCATCCAATAGATAATAAGTAACCAATGCTTTAGGACATGGGGTATGAAATCAATTAAAGTGCATGCTGTTTAATGGAATCCTAATGAGATGGTTCTACCTTTAATCAAAGTCCTTTATTTTGTCCTTTTTTATTTTTATTATTTATTGGAGGCGAATTATATAAGACTTCAAAAAGTAGGAAGGGAGCTGCTAGCGATCGAGGAGCTGTTCGATCCCAAAAATAATAAAATAAAATAATTAATTTTTCTTCTCAATGTATTGATATAATTAACATAAGAGAAATATCATTACAAAACATCTCTGATTATTAGTACAGTAGTACTTTATTAGTATTACTGAAAACTTGATTTCATAAAAAAATTAATGCTAACTTTTTGAAAATTTTATTTTTGGGATGATTCACATCACATCAAGGTTTTCCAAAAATAGTTTATCTCTATCCTTTTATCTGATGGGTTGTGAGGCTATATAACCAATTATGTGACTTTGTAAATTGACAATGGGTCGCAATATAATTTTTTTTTTTTGTTATGGATTATTTAATACTTATCTTTAAATTATATTTTAAATGTAGTCTTTTTTTAATCTTATGCTGAAATTTAGACATATTTGATACTCCTATATTTCAAGTGAAAATAACTAATGTATGCGCGTTGAAGTTGGGATTTTCTTATACTTTGTCCAATGGGCTGAGTGATGGGCCACCGCCTCCCTTAAATTAAAGTCCAAATCAAATAAATACCCAACACTATTATATTATACCTACTCCGTACTCAACTTACAGACTCCATTTACTAAGACTTTTTAATTTATCTTAAATAATTAATCATTAATTATCTGGACTTATTCATGTAAATAATAGAGAGCTTACCCTTAGAGTCAATGATGAACAGTCATACATAATCTCTAATACCTATCCAAGTCCAAGAGGATTATATTTCAATAATTACAAATATTTGAACTTTGAATTTTTTTCATTAGGGATTGCTATACATATGAATTTACTATGAGAAAAGACGGTCTGAACAATATGTTGAACTTCCATTTATATGTAGTTATAAAAATTAGATTCAATGATGATAATTATTTCTAAATAAGCATCCACAGTTTACCATTTCTCTATCGCTTTCTCTGCACCTTTACCTTTATCTTTGGAAAATGAACATGAAAATGGCTGTGATAGTGCCATTACTGCTATAATTGCATTAAATAATCATCTCCTTGTCTCCTTGTCTCGTATTGTTTGTAAGTATCTTCTTTCTCACTTCTTAATTCTTCTTTTGCAACTTAATTCTCACCATTAAAGGTGCTACAGCCACTCTACTCTCTTTCTCCTTTTCTCTCTCCTGTTTGAATTTCTCCCTTATTTTTTGGTTGCTTGTAATTTCACACCATGGGCCTCGTTGACTTGGGCTCAGCTAAATTCCACTATGGGTTTTCTCCCACCTTCACCATTACCGTCTTCTTTGGATGTGCGGTCGAAATAGCATGTTAGAGAGAGAGGGAGGAGTTGTAGGAGTCTTAAGAAGAGTTAGACTTGATAAAGATTGAATTTTTTTGTAGGATAATTTAAAATAGGTATGCTGTAGTTGTTCAAAGATGCAGTCTTTTCTAGCTTTTCCGATTTCTTGATTCAGAGCCTTGTAATTGTTGGAGGGTTTTTTTAAAATTTTATTTTAGCTGCTATGAACAGTGCAAGATTTGAAATTTTCGGGTATTTGCAGTTGTGGGACACTCAAATTATTAGTAGAAAAAGTAGAGAGAAGTGAATTTCAAAGAAAAAAAGCAAACTTGATTATTTTTGTGTAGTAGGCCGGCGACAATCAATAGCAAAAAAGGGAAAAAATGATAACTCCAGGTATAAATTTAGTGATGACAGTGATTGGATTTGGATTGAGTATTATGTTCATAGTGTTTGTGTGCACGAGGCTAATTTGTGCTAGGATACAATTGAGTGCATCACGCAGGTCTCTTGCCAGAGCTAATAGATCTGATCTTAGCAATGTAAGCATCCCTCTTTAACTACTTTGCTGTACTTTATCCCTTTCAAATTTTGTTGCAGATTTCATGTTTCCATAATTTGCAAATTCTTGAATTAGCTGTGTATAGTTAGTTACATCTTGTGCAATTTGAATTAGCCGGTGTGGGTGGGATTCGGGGGAGGTTTTATGCTGTTTTTGGCACTTGAAAGCGATTAATGTGTTTGGAATTGAGTTCCGTCCTTCTGCACGAATAGTTTACGATGGTTGGTTTTACATGAGGGAATGTCATTGCTTTATATGTAACCAAGTGATATTTTTGAATGAGAATGTTTTTAGTTTTATTATACTTAAGCAAGAGCTATCTTTGTATTTGGATCTCTTCTTACTTGTTTTATTCGGAGGGAGTTTAATTATGTTCTGTTGTTGAACAGTTGGAGAGGGGTTTTCATGGTCTCGAGCCTCTAGCGCTGGCCAACTTTCCTGTGATGAAATATAGAGAGTTATGCTTGCCCTCCAGAGAAAATGCTTGGTAAGTTGATAGTTACATTTTTCGAAAAAGTCATTATATGTTTATTGTCTCTCTCATATTTTCTCAATTTGTATGCTTCATTGATTCTTGTTAACTCTGTAGCTTTTAGCTTTTCTTAAACGTGATATAATTCACTTAACTCTTAATGATTCATGATAAAATGATGTGCCTCCTTGCAAATCCTTGATTACACATTGGGTGTAGCAGAGTACAATATAGTTTTAAGGTCAAAATTTATGTTTACAAAAGCCCTGTTGTTCAGCGGATAGTCAAGTTTATCGTGTAATTTTATGGCTGTGAGCTTCTATTCGAGGCAAGAATGGTTCCCCGTCCCTAGATATGTGAACTCTTTCAGTAGAAAAACTTCAATGAACACTTTAAGGTAGATCTTATCCTCTTTTCGCAACCTTTATGCTCCCTTACTTGTTAATTTCTATGTTCAGCATAGTGTTTAGTTCATCTGGATTTTTGGCTCCCAATTCGTTACACTCACTATTTCAAGTGTTTATCTGTTTGCATTCTGCACAGACTATCCTCAACACGAACCTTGCTTCATTTTTAGTTTGTGAAAAGTTATACTGTATGTCAAAGTTGGGGCCACCGTATGGTAGTGGTTAATTTAGCCTTGGTTGAACTGAATGCTTTGCTTATTTTTGTCGAGTTCTCCTTCTTTGTATGTTATGCCCCAATGAATGATGGATGCGCTTGTGTTTTAGTAGTGAACCTCGTGTGGTTCCCTTATCACGTCGAAAAAGAAACAAAAAACCCTCAATCAAATCGTCTGTTTTCTCGTATAAATAATACACTCGTGGAACTAGTAAAGTGAGTAAGGATCGCCAAATTCCTACCAGTACTCTCCAGATTGAAAATCGGATATTGGTTTAGGTCATAAAACTCGGGTCAGAGTCCGTGCTTAGTATTGTCAACAAAACTGACCATAGGCTTAACATAATCACAGCATGGCCTTTATGCATCTCAAGTTCACCGGATTCGGCCTAACCACGATTTTCACTAGGAATTATTGTTAATATATAGTATGTACTATAGTTTTCGTCTTGGACTATTGTTTGGAACTGATTAATTTCTGGCCAATTTCAGCCAGAGATGCACGGTATGCCTGGCCGACTACCAGGAGGAAGACATGGTGTGCGTGCTGCCAGTGTGCGGGCATTCATTCCATGCAACGTGCATTGGGATCTGGTTGCAGCAGCAATCCACGTGTCCTGTTTGTCGGATTTCTCTGCGTGAGCTTCCAGAGAGGAAGTGGTATATGCAGCCGATGTTCAGCCAAGCAATGCGGTCTCAGTACCGGATGCAGTCAGTTAACGCTCACTATTATTGCCACTGCATGGCAAACGGGAACAGGCCAAGATCGAACGAGCATGTTGAGGAGCCATCGGAGGGTGGTGCAGTCCATGCTGGGCACAGCAACTCGGGTATTGCTCATGAAAAGAATCGAAAACCAGAGAGCCCGTCGCCAAACCAGTAGTGAGCCAGCTTGTTGGTGTTTGTTTTTTTGTAAATATGGTGTTGGTTTTATCTCCTCTTTTTCTTTGTACGAGGATTTTTTTTAC
Source organism: Salvia hispanica (assembly GCF_029641045.1). Lineage (NCBI taxonomy): Eukaryota > Viridiplantae > Streptophyta > Magnoliopsida > Lamiales > Lamiaceae > Salvia > Salvia hispanica. The sequence continues at coordinate 7,443,172 of NC_142694.1, forward strand.
TTCATTTGGAAAGCAATGTGATAGTATTAGTTAGATCGGTTAATTGGATTCGTCTAGATTTGGTTGCCGAAGTGATATTTCATTTCTAATGATTAATTAGGTCAGGATCTTCAAAATCAACTTAACCCGGAATAGCAACTGAATGCCGATATTAATTCACATGTATATATTAATTCGATATATGAATAATAATCGATACAATGCTAGATAAGGGGTGCATTAAAATGACAACACCTCTTAAAATAACATCATACCACCATTCCTAGACAATCATTTGTAGAGGTGGGTTGATACGATATATCGTATCGAAAACGTTGTATCGTATATCGTATCGAAAATATCGATATGAAAGAATTTCATATCGTTATCGTATCGAAAGTTTTGATATATCGAACTTTCGATATAAAAAAATTTCATATCGTTATCGTATCGATATTTCGATATATCGTATCGAAATTCGATATATCGTTAAATATCGATATGTATCGATATATATCGAAAATAAAATATCGATATATATCGAAAATATCGATATATCGAAAATTTTCGATATAAAACGATATATCGCGATATAAGGAAATTCATATCGTTATCGTATCGAAAATTACGATATATCGAAAATTCGATAATTTTTCGATATTTTTCAATACGATACGAGCGATATATCATTTTTTCGATATTTTTTCCCAGCCCTAATCATTTGTACATGTGGATGAATAATAAGCTGCCATGTGGCAATAAAAAAAATGCTCAAGTGTAAAAATCTCGGCTAGCAATATACAACACTGTATACAACAATTTTTTCTCGGCCAGCAATATCCAATCCGCTATACAGCAATCTATAGATTGTGGTGTAGCGTTTATAATATTGCTGGATATGTGGTGTCACGGTGTTACTTTAAGATGTGACGTTATTTTAACACAAACATGCTAGGTAATCCTTATAGAACTTTACGTAATTAACAATAATTATGTCTCGATTTATCTACAATATTTCCTTACAATAAGGAATATCTCTCTCTATGTATAATAAGATTGACCGCCCATATGAATCCTCATACTTTCTTTTATACAATTTAAATGATTCGTGGTTCTAATAATAATTATTTAAGTGATACTATTATTTTAGGCATTATTACATTCCAATATTTCTTGCAAACTTTTTGCAAATTTTGGAACACTATCAAGCAATTTAACTAAAAAGTATGTCATATAAGTATATAATTCGGTATCAAAAGAATGTTTAGAGACATAATTAGCAATGATTTGATTATTTCCGTGGAAACAAACAAGCTCATGAGTTATAATATCATGGTCATTCAATGAAGATATACTTATTCACTCATTACATTACATCATTTTCAACGAGCATTTTTAAAACGAGTCTTCTTTTAAGATGTCTAACAATATTGAACGATTAACTTAATATTATGTTATCGTATATAGTGTGGAGTAATAAAAAGGAAAGTCACATGCAAAAGAGAAGGTGAAAATGCATGTAGTATACTCACTGATGGAATCTCTGGTTGGTTGTAACCAACACCACCATGGCTTCCATAATAAACATGACTATGCGGGAATCTAGCATAACTGTTGCATAAGCCACATAATTGCTTTCATGCAAAATAGTATGATTTTGTTGTGGTCTGATAAGGGTGATTGCTTTAAACTTGAGAAACTAGAAAAAGACTGCAAAACAAAACTTCTATACTGCGATCTATTTAACTGCATCTTCCCATCCATCCCTAAATTCGGCAATTTTGCTTCCTATAGTTTTCAGTTGGAGGAACACCTTCGCTTCCGTTATATCGAAACAATGAGGTTGCTTTGTTCCCTAAAAATCTTCGCACACATCTAGCAAATAGTGCCAAATTTGTATCTCAGACCTTATTCTCATAATAATAATCATATATCCATCAATTTTTGCCATATATGTCACCTAATCTAATTCTGTTGTATATATCAGACTGGACACTATTAGAATCCTGCAAAACCGGTGTATCGGGTGTTGATGGAATCACACATTTCCACTATATATATTGAAGACCAATTAAAAATGTGCGTTCCTAAAAAGATAGTAGAGATAACGTGAAAGTAGAAACCTGAAAAAATTAAGAAATTACAGTTGCAAATTTTGAATTAGTAGGATATTAATCCAAAGATGCGGTTATGTAAGTAGGTTACATATAAGCATCTATGAATTCTTAGTATCTAGCTTAAAGTTTAAAACTTCCGAGAAAATAAAGAAAAGTGTAACATAAAAAGAAGATTGAAGTAGTATTATAGAAACGATGGATGAAGAAAGAGAGAAATAGACAATATTTTCAAGTAAAAGTATTATAATAAGGTAGTGTAAGAAATCTCTTTAAAAGGTAGGGTAAGAAATGCTTATTTGCTTAAATTTCTCTTACAGGACAAAATATGAAAACGAAATATTTCGATTTTGGCAAATTCCACTGAAGTGTCTAGAAAAAGAAATATGAGTATTGGCGAAATCAAATTGGAATGTCTGGTGTTAATTTGTGCAATAAACAAACAACTCCCCCGTTTCCTATAAAAGTTTTTATTGATTTAATACATTTTAATGCGATTATAGTATTATTTACGTATGATGATTGATGAAGCATATAATAATATACTCCATTATTTATCTCAACAATTAAGTCCACTTTCAATTTTCACACAAAATACATTTAATATTCAAAAATGTTATAACGTACAGTTTTTCTTCTATTTTACCTTTAACATTACTCTATTCATTGTAAAATAAAATTTTATCCACAACTATTAAATAAGATTATTTTGGTAAATAAACATTTTAAGATAATTGAAATCATAAGATTATGATTGGAGGCATCTCAAAAAGAAATAGTAATGGACAATATTGATGCGACGGGGAAATGTTAATTTACAAATTATTTGTGAAATATAAAGTACTACTACTATATTAATAAATATGCCTTTATCATATTATCAAATGCAACTTGATATGAATATAAACATCAACGAAAAATATGAATATCACGCATGCAACACAGAATCTATTAACACGACCAAAAATGAAAAACTAATCAACAGCAAAATAGTACTAGTAGTAATGAAACCAAACTCAAGCTTTCTTCATTTGACAGTTAATAGTGTCACACCAAAAAAGATTGGATTCACAATCATTCCCAAAGAAGTAGAAGAAACACACCCACAAAACATATGACCTCACAACAAAAAATTTTATGCATTCTTCGAATCAGTTGTAGTCGGGATGTAAAGATTTTCTTCGTGCCAAGAACCAAGCGAAGTCGTCTTCGTGTTGTGTATGGAGAAGGATCAAAATTGAACGAAAAAAAGAATTTATTGAAGCCCTGCAACATCATTAAACAGAAGCCAATATTAATTTTCCTCAAATCATACAATATAGAAAACATATCAATGCAGATGCAGAAGTATTCCACACAACGAACAGAAGCCAATCCACAAGGTACCGATAATATAGCTATCGATGCAGCAATATAATAAACATACCTAAAATAGCTATCATCCCCTTCAAAAATTTTGAGATGATAGAGCACCAAGAAATCATTAGGCAGTTTGATCATGGATCAGCTTTAGAACCAGCAGAAGGGGATGAAGCATTCATGTGATCGCAGAAAATGACAGTTTGGGTATTTCCAGAGATAAATGGTCGGATTGATTTGACAGCATCGAGGTAAGTACCTCCGACAGGGGCTTCTAGTCCATCTATAACCTGGAATTAAAAAAGCAACCATATTAAAAGAAAAAAAGGTGTTAATGCAAACAAGCGTTCGAATAGCTATAATTAAGCTAAGCTGACTGCATCCAACACTGCAAAACACACACATAAAAGAAACAAATATCTGAAATGTTCTATCAATGCTCTTCCCTAAAGGGATTAATTGGTCTTTAACGTTGATACTGAAGAAAAATGACTAAGCATGCACATGGCAAACACGAAATCAAGGAAAATATTAATGACATGGCTGATTAAATTTACCATTAATGCCAACTCGGAAATATCAACCGCCTTCAATGACAAAAGCTCTAGGAGCGTCTCTGGGGTGGCGATTATAAATTCGGGTTCAGAACTCTTTAAACTGCCACAGGTAAACATCATATGCAAAAAAAAAATAGAGTAGTTTAGAAGGACTATACACAGTCAGCAGCAAAGAAAAAGTACAGCCAAAATACATGGATATATAACACTCACAAGTTGCAAATCTTTTGAGATGGAAATATATAGTGTACAAGATGTCTATCAGTCATCTTTACCACTAATGCAGTAATGCATTAGTCTATTTACTCGAAAGACTAATGTTATAGGAGTAGACGACAAATTATAAAACTATTTAAGCATGCTCATTTCAGAAATAATGTTTACCGACTTACTAACCAGGAAATAATATGAACCGAGTTACATGTTAGAGTGAGGGACTTTTTGGGTGCTAAGCTAACCTTTCAACTTGGAGATCCATGGAAACACCCGAGTGCAAAAACAATGTACATACGCCACATTCTTCCAAAGTCTTGCAGACCTCGAGCACCTGACCATACCCAAAGAGATAAAATAAATAATTAGATTATGCTTTGAATCAAGTCGATGGAGGTAATAACATAATGCCAGTATTATTTAGAAATCAACGAAGAATCAACAACCTTGGAAGCTTTTTCTTGAGACGGCACAAGATACAAAAGGAAAGGGCTATCTGCCTCTTCCACTGAATCTGCCTCTTCCACTGAATCTGCCTCTTCCACTTCCTCTTGGTTTTCCTCTTCCTCTTCCTCTTCCTCCTTCATTGAGATTGAATCAGCAGCAGTTGATGCTATCCAAGCAATCTTCCTAGCCTTAGAATCAGCTCCATCTTTATCCAACACATCAATTCCTTTGTTGTAACACCTCCAAAAATCAAATCCCCAAGAATCAGTAAAATAAGGCATGTCATCTTCGGGGTTATACGGCTCATCTTGATACAGGGCTTCTTGAACTGAGTTAAGGCACATAGTCAAGAATTTCGATGGGCATCCTTCACCTTTGTCAGCAGCAAGCTCTTCCAAAGAATTATTGGAGCTGTCACACTTGATAATCCGCCATGTTGGCTTCCCCAAATCGATTGCAACCTCCGGTCTCACAATACCTAACGACCACCTAATCAATTCTTTCAGTTCATTCCCCCGACTCTCGGGGTCCACAGTCTCATGTTTTTGACCCCCCTTCCATAAGCTACCCTCTTTGGTTCCCACTGTCATACTTTCTTTACAACTAAACTCCTTGTATCTATCAATCAAAGAGTGCTCCGAGACTAATGCGTAGGCCCTGTATATAAAGATTAAATCACAACAACAAACAAACAATCACTCTTATGTTTCATCATCAATCAAATAGTAATTTCACCCAAACAAATTATTGGCAAGGAACATCAACCCACTACTGCATTCCTCAAAGAATCAATCCCTTCCAAACATATCATTCAAGAATCCATATTCAAGAACACAAAATTAATCAATGGAAACATAAAAAATGCATACGGTTAAAAAGAGAATCTTGATTAGTTAATGCAGCCCACAAAATCACACAAGCGACACAATCATCAATCCCGGATAAAATTAATGGAAAAAAAGTAATATCTTTAGTTCTTGGTGTAAAGAAAAATGACCTGACAGATACGAGTGTGATTGGATTGACTGAGATTCTCAGCGGCCTCCGTTGAAGAATCCCTTCGCTTTTCTTGCTAAAAGTATGGTTTTCGCAATTGATAGCTGAAGATGAGAGGTTGATGAAGGCGGTTTTGAAAGAGTTCGTGTGATGAAAGAGTGAAACAGCAAAGATTATATAGTGTTGGCTGGGCTGGAATGGAATAATTTGTGGTTGCGAGGGCTTTTTGGTAATTAACACCACTCCATAGGTTGGGTGGGCTTGGACTTTTGGGCCAACTGGGCCTAGGGGATTAACTGAATGCTTTGACTACCTTCGATTTAGGTGCTTAGTTGGGATTTATTTACTGATTTAGTCATTATTTAGAATGTTACACATTATTTAAGAAACTGAATGCCTAGATTTACTTGGTATATATGGTAAATGAAATCTAATATGTTAGTAAAAATTTAATATGATAATGAAGATCTGAAAATAATTAAATGAAGTATAATGGTAGATGGATGAAGTATTTAATACTAAGTAAATATTTACTAAAATAGTTTTCTGAATATATAATGGTAGATGCATATAAATTATAACGGTTTATAAACTCACTGGAAAATAACTTACTACTGATTTATGTAAATAAAAATAACTTGATTAATATTTCTATTTTCAATATTTATCCTTGATTTCTCTTCTATTTTTTCTCACCAACTATGATTTTTTCTTTATCTAATTCGCAAATATTTTTTGAATAGTTTATATAAGTTCTTAAAATATGACTACATTTTAATGAATTCTATCACACTCTATCTTGCAAACCTCTGAAATAAGCTTAGTTAAATGGAGTACCATTTATTTGTATCGCAATTTTTTGGCCATTCGGCAATTTGCAATTACAATACGTTCAAATGATTTCTTGCAAATTTCGTATGCCAATCGCTTAACGTAGACAATTAGCTATTTCCTAGTCATTCAGAACAATATCGTTTAATTGAATTAAAATAGTAACAAATTAATAAACTCTTATTTTAAAATAAATGCTAGTGTTAAAATAGTTTTATACGACGATGAATATAATTCCGAAACAGTTTTCAAAGAGCTGGACCCAGTTATGCATACTGCTTAACTTGTTTTTATCATTTTATGCAATTTTTCTCCTAGGAAAAGTCTTCCTATCCAATTCATCATACATCATCATTTTATTATATACATAAAATATGCTGCAGATGATGTTTAAGCTTTTGTAACCTTGTAGCATTGACCGTGGAAAAATAAGTAAGTGTCATTTCCCCATTTCTCAGATGACTATTTATATCTATCATTAACACAACCACTTAGAAATAGAACAAAGAGAGAGAATTAATGGGAAGTGTTGCAGTAGATTCCGCCGGAATATTCCCTGAAGGTGGTGAAAATGATTCGAAGAATCTTGACGCCGGCGCCCTCTTTGTCCTTAAATCTCGAGGTTAGCAACCCCAAAATTGCTGAATTTAATTTTTTTCTCCTTTCGTAATAAAATTATATCGTGGCGTGAACAGGTTCGTGGCTGCACTGCGGGTACCACTTAACGATGGCTATAGTTTCGCCGGTGCTGCTGAGCTTGCCGTTTGCGTTCACGTTGTTGGGTTGGAGCGGCGGCGTTCTTTGCCTCACGGCGGCAGGATTGACCACTTTCTACTCCTACAACCTGCTCTCTATTGTCTTGGAGCACTTTGCGCTACTTGGAAGGCGCCATCTTCGATTTAGGGACATGGCCCACGATATTTTAGGTGCGCGTTTAATTTGGTAGAAAAGATAAATAAACAAAACATGATAAGAACACACGTTTAAGACATTTTAACTTCAAGATAGATGAGTTATCTATCATATTCATATTTTCTTTTAATCTAGATTAACGTTTATTTATTTTTGTCTTCTACATTTATTTATCGTCAAATTTAATAATTATTACTATTAATTTTTATAAATGAAATAAAAATCTATTTTTTATACATTTATTGAAGTTATAGCAAAAATTTAACAAATTAGGCTTTGATTCATTGTGTAGTTTGTGAAATTCATGACATCAACAACCAATTTTAAAGTATTATAATTAAATTGAAAACAAATAAAGGCCATTGAAATGGAAATGAGAATTGTGCCCAAATAAGTTAAATACCAAGACATTTCAACTTTTGTTTCTTTCTAATAAGTACTCCCCTAACCATTGCATTCATTCTCCTCTAGCATCATAGTATTACTAGTATCGTTGAAATTTGGTTACTCCATTTGTCATTTACTTGTGATCTATTGACTACTAGTATATATTTGGAGAATAAATATCTAAATTATTTTTTTATGTTTACTTAATTAATGCAGGCCCTGGGTGGGGCCGTTACTTTGTGGGCCCACTTCAATTGTTTATGTGCTATTTTGCTGTAATTGCGTGTACACTTCTTGGGGGGCAGAGCCTCAAGGTTAGCCTTTCTTCTTTATTCTAGCCCATTAAAACAACTTTGTGTGCTTTTATTTTTTTTGCACAACAATTAGATTTCAAATATTTTAGATAAAAATAGTTAAGTGCCATTTACTTAATAAGACACTTTACCTCTTGCAGTATATTTATGTACTATCTTCACCAAATGGAAGCATGCAACTTTATCAATTCATAGCCATATTTGGAGGGCTAACCCTAATTATGGGCCAAATGCCATCTTTTCATTCTCTAAGGCACATCAATCTTGTTTCCCTATTTCTGTGTCTTGTTTATTGTGCTTGTACCACAGGTGGTGCACTTTATATAGGTAAATGTATTTATCTTATAATACATATATGGCACTCTAAAATTTCTTGATAATATATATTGAATCATTTCATCTTGGCATAGGATATTCTTACAAAGCACCTAAAACGGATTACACGGTGACCGGGGAAGGCATAAATCGTGTTTTTGGTATCTTCAACGCTATCTCAATCATCTCCACAGCTTATGGAAATGGTATTATTCCAGAAATACAGGTAATTCATTTCCTAGTGCATGTTCTGATCTTGCATGAATGTTAAATATTTTAATAAATTTGATCATTTATTGATATATAAATAAAAAAAAATACTCATAAACTAGAGAATCTGATTTGGCATAGGCTACTATTGCTCCACCAATGGCTGGCAAAATGTTCAAAGGATTGTTGGTGTGTTATTCTGTGGTGATATCAACTTTCTTCAGTGTAGCAATTTCTGGATATTGGGCATTTGGAAATCAATCTCAACCGTCGATTCTCTCAAATTTCATTGTTGATGGAGTGCCATTGCTGCCTAAATGGTTTCTCCTCATAATCTATGTCTCCACTCTTATCCAGATCTCAGCTGTCACTTTAGTAAGATTTCCATATAAAATACTCACTAGACTAATTGATGTTTGTAATAATTAATTGGTGCAAATTGATTTATTAATGTGACATGTGAATAATATGTAGGTGTACTTGCAACCAACGAATGTTGTTATAGACCGCAAGTTTGCTGATCCTAAGAAGCCTGAATTTTCGATGCGTAACATGGTTCCACGTCTCATTTTTCGGTCATTATCGGTCGTGATTGCAGCCACGGTCGCGGCAATGCTTCCTTTCTTTGGCGATATGATGGCGTTGGCCGGTGCATTTGCTTGCATTCCTCTAGATTTCATTATGCCTATGGTTTTCTATAATGTGACATTCAAACCCTCGAGAAGGAGCTTAATTTTTTGGGTGAACACCGTTATCGCCGCCGTCTCCACCATGTTGGTCGCCGTCGGGGCGGTTGCATCCATCCGGCAGATAATTTTGGATGCCAAAACTTATAAATTGTTTGCCAACATGTAATGGACTAGAAATTAATATTGTTTCTTTTTTTTTATGTTACTTTATTTATAATAACATGAAATTAAAAAAAGTGTGTTTGTAATCATATTTATTGTACTTCTTAGAAATAGAATTTATGCTTTGAGGTGGCATAACGTAAAAATTCATTATTATTTTCAAAATAAAAATATAAAATTGCTACAAAGTCTAAAGTGTCTGTATTCACAGTGAAATTAATTGCATTCGAAAAATATAAAATTTCACTTATCATAAGATTCACACAATCACACTATAGTGTTGCACTCACTCAGTAAGTAGATGGGTCCATACACATCAAGTCTTCATGATTTGAGGGTTGGAAATACTATAAGTTCTATAATTTAAACCGTTTCTTAAACTTTTATGCATATTTTGTACTTGTGCTCTTTTATAAGTCAAATCATCACTTGTCAATTATCATTACATCCAAAACCTATCTTGGGCCTTAGATCCAATACCAATAGCTTTGAAATGGCTGAATCTGGATCAACAAATGTTCAATTGCATAGATTACATAAAACTGAATCTTATGTACTCTATATTCTTTGATTCTGTGGATTCAGCGAATACTCGTTATCGGAATAATGTCACGTAAGTTTAGTCATAAATTATAAATCATTGTCTTTCTCTTATGACAGAATTAATCTTGGTCAATTCAATATCGGATAATTTCGTATAGTTCAATCTAAACTAACCGATACCTATAAATAAATGATTGTGGTAAGTTAAAATTGAACTTAAATACATGTAAATTAGTCAAATAAATTTTATAAAATACCACGTGAGTAAAATGATTGGTAAAGTATTTCCTACTATAGAAGGTTTGAGCTTCGGTCTGAGAGTGTTTTTTAGGTAATAAGTATAATAAATTAGTTATAAAAATAAATTGAGTATTTAAATGATAAAATGATCAAATAAGTTCAAGAATAATTAGTTATTAAAATAATTGAAATAATTAAGCGTCTTCTTCTTAAGATACAAAGTTTTAAAAGTTGAAAGAATTTACGTGTAAGTTGTTACCATCTACTCAGTTGGTGTAGTCTTGTAGAAATATATATAGTTCGACTGAATGATATAAAATGAAGTATAACTTTGTCCTAAACCGTTGACCTAAATATTTGGTCATTTTTTAAGACAAAAAGATGAGGTTTATGTTTGCTAATAAGGTTTGGTGATTGGGTTTACTTGGCTCAAGGCATGAAATGGCACAAATTTACAATTTTTTGGGCATAATGAAAGTTGACTTATGTAGTGCACTAGTACTTAATGTAGCTATGCAGCCTGTTTTTACATTTTAATTGTTTGGTTAAATAAATTAAAGAATGAAATTTGAGTTATGTATGTAGTGCTTATGAAATAAAGCTATGCAGCCAGTTGTTTCATATTTAATTGTTTGGTTAAATAAATTAAAGAATTTCTTTAATTTATCTAACTCGATAATATTTTTTATACTATTAAACATATTTTTTCTTAATTATGGATAAGTCATTTATTCACCCGTCTTATAACAGAAATTTTTTTATATGCACACAAAATTGACGATTTCAAAGTCTTCATTCTTTAAGCTGGGTTATAACACTCCAAAATTGGAAAACATTTCTTAAAAGAAAAACCAACTAACAGTCACGGGTTCAATGACTAATTTAACTTTTATGACTCAATATACATCTCCACAGCACACACATTCAATTTGTTAAAAAAATATTCCCAACTTTGACCTGTTTTTAGCTTAATTTACAATAACTGCAAAATTAACTTGAATTTATATGGATTGTTCATTTTATAGAATGTCAAAAAATACACCAAATAAAAAAGATTTGGGGCTAATTTTGAAAACTAATGTTAAATTATGGGAGAAAATGATCATAGTTTTCTCTTTATGGAAGATATATATTTGGGGCATTTAACTGTGGTTGATCGTGTATAGTTTTTTATGTTAAAACGTTAGTAACATGGATATTAAATAATTGTAATATTCGTATTGCAAGCACACGAGAAAATCACCCTATAATCAATGTTGTTAGTTGTTACATTCAAATTACGAGTCAACAAAATCTGCAATTATACGATTCCAAAGTAGTACTAATGAAGATTTGAGTCCAAACTTTGGTTAAAAGAGTTCAAATGATATAGTTTCCATTGCATGATATTGAGATTGAGATAATTAGTGATCGAATGTATATGGATATTTAGTAATTTCATTCGTTATAAATTTGATAAAATTACTAAAGATTGAGATAAAATTAATAGTAACTTTTAAAGATTACAAAAGAAGTTGAAAAAAACAGTAAACATCGTAATAGATTAAATTATTAACCAAATATTATTTTAAAAGTGAAAAAAATGATGTTATGGTCAAATAAGTATCAAGATGTACACCACATAATTGAATTACCACAAGAGACGTGGGCTTAAATTCTACTAGTACTAGAAAAGTAAATCTACAAACAAAAACAGCTTTTTTTATGACAAAAAAAGCACAAAAATCAATTAATAACTATCTAAAGTAGGAACGCTTATTCCACTTTAAAAAGAAGCTTTACAAAATCTTATCATGTCGCCTTAAAAGTCAATTAAAATTTCCAATTACATATGCAACTTTTAAAAAATCATATATGAAATATTTTTTTATAATGTTGTGACATGTCTTCAACTAAGAACTCAATCATCATTACTCCAATTTAGAGTTTCATAGATAACTACAATACAATTTAACAGTAGAAGGTTTTTTCTAGGGGGCACATTGAAGGTTCTTAAAATAAGATAGACATAAATGTATAACCCCCTCAAAACATCATAATTATCATACTAAGATGGAAATTTTGGTCCCACTTTTAGTAGTAATGGGCTGATGGCTAATGAGTGACAGACTTGGTCAATCTCTTTAATTATTAGATCCACCCCTATTAAAATAGGAGTACATATCTAAAGTACTATATACATTTACCTAGTGGCAAATTAATTGTGAGCGTATCAATAACAATTATCATTCTACTATTTAAAACACTAGCAATGCCGAAGACTTCACGTATCGATGTGTTGTATTGAAGAAAAGTGGCGTACCAATTTCATACGCCAACACGTGTTATCGCACACTAACTTTTAGCTCTCCTTTTAATTTTATATATAAATAAAAATATCAATTAACAAAGAAAACGCTTCCATTTCGTGTAAAAGATCGGAATCAAGTCAATAAACGGAGAATTAGAGATCCTTTTTAAAGATGCTCCCATTAATCTTTGAAGGCCCCTGGTTTGATTGGACCGGCGGCTTTGGGAGGCTTTTCTGATTTGAAATCAGTTGTGGGGTCAATTTGAACCGGTCACTTCAAATTGACGTGGGGGTCAAATTTGTAAATTCAAATTTCTCCGCGTGGTCTCCTATAATGATTGGGGCCACTCCGATATTCGTTTTCACCCAATATTTGCTTTTATTGTGAAAATAAAATGTAGTATAATTTTTGTAGTATAAAATGTAGTATAATTTTTTTACCCTCTAAAATTCAAATATTCATTCGTTCATATGCTATTACATTACACGCCCGTATCGCTCCAAATATTTAATTTTTGCATTTCAAATAGTATATTTATACTTAAATTTGGAAGCATTTATGATTTTTTATTCGTTTATTTGTTCTTATACCGTCTTCCGTTTTGGATTATCACGCAATAAAGTTCATACCTTTTAATCTAATTTCTCCGTTTCATAATAATAAAGTCATTTTGCCATTTTAGTACTTTCCATAGTAATAGAGTCATTTTCTTTTTTAGTAAAAGTAAACACATTTTTCCACACTCACTTTACTCTACTTTTTTTTCTCTTCATCTTTCTGCCTTTTTTATTTTCCACTTTATTCTCCCTTTTACTTAACTCACCTAACACAATTTTTCTTATTCTCCCACTTTATTCTCCCTTAAATTAATCTCCGTGCCATAGTAATAGAGTCATTTTGTCATTTTGGTAAGTTTCATAGTAATAGAGTCATTTCCTTTTTTAGTAAAAGTCAACACATTTTTACACACCTACTTTACTCTCTTACTTTTCCCTCTCTTCATCTCTCTAACTTTTTCATTTTACACTTTATTCTCCCTTTACTTAACTCACCTAATACAATTTTTCTTAATCTCCGTGCCGAAAAGAAACGCCTCCATTAATATGGAACGGAGGGAGTAGTTATTTTGAGTTGGATACATTTAATATTAAATACTCTAAATTTTGAAATATTTTTAGATTAAAAAATCAAATAATTTAATAATTTTTAACTTCAATATCTAGATGGAGTTTTGAGTGAAAGATTACTGTCTAATTTAATTCAGACAAATTTTTTTTAAAAAATCAAGTTTGATAATATAACTAAGAGACAAGATAAATATAATTACACAAAAAATGTTTCAGGTACTCAATATTTATAAATACTAATAGTGATAAATTCTATTATAGTGTTCATAATTCAAAATAGAGAGCATTTGGAGAAAATATAAATACATCTATAAATTGTTGATAAATTCTTTTATTGTTAGTGCTTAAAAGTTGAATCAACATTAGTTTGAAGTTAATATATGGAAAGTATACTGTATGTGATATATATGTTTCATGGTTGAAAAATTAATAATGGTTTAGGATATAACTGAAATTAAACTAGTGAACAATTAGTTTAGTCCGTCGATAATGTATAATCCTTAAAAATTTCTTTTATCAGACACGAAAATTTCCAAAATACTTTTTCACTCAAATAAGTGAAATATATTAACTTAATTTTGCAAATCAAGGCTACAATTCAACTGAAAATTAATAATGATTTAGGATATAATTAAAACGATTAGTTTAGTCCGTCGTTAATGTATAATCCTTAAAATTTTCTTTTATGAGACGAAGATTTTCAAAGTACTTTTTCACTCAAAAAAGTGAAATATATTAACTTAATTTTGCAAACCAAAGCTACAATTCAACTGAATCTTTAGTACTCCATTTATTATCGTCATATATGAGCAAATTAAATGATTTTTATAGCATATCATTCATAAACTGAATACTACTACTAGTAGTAATATCTAAATTCCAAAACAGAAGATTGTAAACTAATGGGGCAAAAATGGAATTAGGCCAAAGAATGGGGTCAGAGAGCAAAGTACAGTATTAAATTTATTCATAAATTCCACACGGTTTTAGGCTTCTTTCCTGCATGTGCCCTTCTCTCTCTCCTCTCTTTCTCTCTCATCTGCTTGCTGCTCTCCACTCTTCCACCTTTCCCATCTCTTTCCATTTCCTATTTTTCGTCTTTTTTTGGCTTTGATTGATTCCTTCTCTTTGACCACAGCCTCGTGATTTGTACTGATTCTGGAGTAGATTCAATTTTGTGGTCTGTGTTTCCTCTCCTCGAGAGCAATTATACGTAAGCATAAATGAGTCCTAATTTGTTTGTTTTTTCTCATTTATATTGTTATTTTACTCTGCTTGTCTTGTGTAGAATTATGTTTAGCTGTTTGGATAAAGGAAGAGTACATTTTAGTAATCTTCGTTCTTTTGAGTAGATTTGAAGTAGGTTGGAGCTAAAAGAGAAACATTTGAACTTTTTTTTTCATTCTTTTTGCTCAAGGAGGTAAGATGAAATCGGTTTACATCTGTTTTCATTTTGATTTTTTACTTTGCTCCTATTGTTTTAGCCTTTTTTATGCTAGGCAAAGATTAATTTGTAGTACAGAATAGTCGTCAATATCAAAACTCAAGCATTCGGATGAGATTTATGTTAATTTTGGTGTGCAGCAATGGATTCAGGAATTATTGTAGAGGCTAATTAGAAAGCTGCGAAATTAAAATTTGAATGGAAAATAAAGATGATAGAACTAGAAAAAGAAATTTCGGCTTTATGCCTCTTGTGTTTCAGAGAAAAGAAAACAAATTTGCTGAAACAGTTAGTAGTATCTGGCTACCAAAATAGAGTATATCTTTCTGTTTTTAGGCTTTATTTCTTTTTATGCATATATATTGACAACGTTCCCAGTAAATTAGCATTGCAATCTTCTTAATTGTAAAATAGTAGTACTACTTTGCTTAATAGCTACTTGTGCCATTTTTAACAATAAGCTTCCACTTGTTTTTACAGCTTTCACTTTGGAACAAAGTAACGGTCATCTGGTTTTTGAAATGGTCACCCAATCATGGTTTCGTAGTCTGTGGACATCATCGAAGAAGAATGAGTTTCATAGTGAAAAGGCGAAGATTGCAGTTTTGTCATTTGAGGCTGCTAGCTTGATGACTAAACTGCTTCACCTGTGGCAATCAATGACTGATAAGCAGGTTGCTAGGTTAAGAGAGGAGATAAATAGCTCGTTGGGTATAAAGAAGCTTGTATCGGAGAGTGATGAATATATAGGGAAGTTGATTTGTGCGGAGATGATGGAAAATTTGGTGCATGTGGCAAGAGCATTGGCCAGGCTGTCCAAGAAATGCAACGACCCCCTGCTGAGAAGTTTTGAGCAAGCATTTAACGATTTGATTAAGGGTGGCACAGACACATATGGTTGGCAGTTCTCATGGAAGAAGATGGAGAGAAAAGTCAAGAAGATGGAACGTTTTATAGTTGCAAATGCTAATTTGTATCAAGAGATGGAGACGCTCGCAGATCTTGAACAGGCATTGAAGAGGATGAGGGGCAATGATAACGCAGATAGCATTGCATTGGTTGACTATGAGAAGAAGATTGCATGGAAGCGTCAAGAGGTGAAGCATCTCAAGGAAACTTCTCTCTGGAGTCGGACGTATGATTATACCATTATCCTCATGGCAAGATCTCTTTTTACCACGTATGGCAGGATTGGACATGTTTTTGGAGTTAACCACATTGCTGACATGGGGGCTAATTCGAGAGTGATAGATATTTCTAATTCTAATAATCGACGTAGCCACTCAACTGTCTTCATGCAATCATCTGTTTATCCATCTGAAAATTATGTCCCTAGATTTTCTACGGGTGCACAAAGCGAGTCCATCTCTGCGAGAGCAAACAACTTGGGCAACTTCCGTTCAGGTCCTCTTGGGAACTCAATGGCTACGTCTAATCCGATCTCTGGTAAACATAATGGTGTTGGTGGTTATTATTCAGGTCCCTTATCCAGTTCGACAACCAAACCCGATCCTACTTCAGCTCCAAGAACAAGCAAGAGTTCTTTGAGGATGTGGCATTTCCGTGATAAATCTCACAAAGCTGAGAAAATCTCTCAGCGAAAACCAAATAAAATGACCATGTCAGGACCTTTAACTGGATCTGTTATGGTTGGAAATGGTTCTCAGACCAGTAACAGCTACTTAGTACCTGGTGATGCTCATTCTGGAGTTCTGGATGGAAAGATTTATGGGAACTCGAGCGATGGAAACTTCTCTATAGTTGGACCGAAGAGCAAGCTGTTGAATCCGCCTCCTGAAACTCTTGGTGCTTCCGCCCTAGCTCTGCACTATGCAAATCTCATCATATTCGTCGAGAAGTTGGTTGCGTCTCCTCACTTGATCGGGAACGATGCTAGAGACGATGTATATAATATGTTGCCAGCTAGCATCAGAGCATCCCTCAGGGCTAAGCTGAAGCCTTATGCAAAGAGCCTGAGTTCATCAGTTTATGACACAGCTCTTGCGAATGAATGGAATGATGCTATGTCAAAAACACTCGAATGGCTCGCCCCTCTTGCTCATAACATGATAAGATGGCAGTCGGAGCGGAGCTTTGAGCATCAGAGCTTGGTCTCCAGAACAAACATCCTTCTTGTCCAGACGCTCTACTTTGCAAATCAAGAAAAGACAGAAGCCCAGATCACCGAGCTTCTCGTTGGGCTGAACTACATATGGAGATTTGGGAGAGAAATCACTGGAAAATCGCTGGCAGAATGCGCCAGTGGCAGAACGTTTGACGAATATCAGGAGTGATATCACTGTAACCTCTCATATGCGTGTGTGTGTGTATATATCATCATCCTTCACCATCTTGCGCGATAGTAGCTTCTTACATTGATTGAGATCCATTTTCGGACCACGGTGTCGGGTTATTACATTGTGATGGCGAAGAACATCATATGCTGGAGTTTGAATCTGAGCCGTGCTTCATGGATTCCTGGTAAACTGTATATCCAATATTGCCAACTCCTCTCTTATGATCTGTTGATAGCATGTGTATGTTAGAAATTGAGGGATTTTGTCTCATCAAGCTTTGCTGCTTGTCTCAATTTCATGTCTCCTTAAGAATTTGTGTTGTTAGATTACACGAATGATTAAATAGTGCTTGCTGTTTGCCCTTGGATTTATAGCTATAATCAAGAATTTTCGAGTTTTTGGCTGTGAATTTTAGTTGCGAATGATACATAAGTTGGACTTGGACCTTTATCTTTGTCTGTATTTCTGGGCTGTGGCTCTAAATAGAAATAAGACAACTTGAGATTTATTTAATGATATTGATTGCAGGAGTCTGGTGAATACAATAAATACCCACCAATAATTTCTTGATATAGTGCATCTAGACACTTCAACTATCGGTTTTGACATTTCAACTAGTACTTCTTATTCTGTTTTCAGAATAAAAGAACTTTTTTATTCTAAGTTGAAAAACTGTCAGCAAATGAGCACCTCATTTAAGCATTTATAAAATTTATAGTAGTAGTATAATCTAATGCATATATGCTTTTATTAGGATCAAAGAAAGCGGCACATAAACGTCGAGATTAGGTGCATATCATACATATTACTCCCTCCGTCCACGAATAGGAGTCCCGTTTTTCCATTTTGGTCCGTCCACAAATAGGAGTCCCGGTTCATAATTACTATAAATGGTAAAGAGGCCCCACATTCCACCAACCCATTCTACTCACATATCATTTAAAATTAATATATACAAGTGGGACCCCTATTCCACTAACTTTCTTCCACTCACTTTTCTTAACATTTCTTAAAACCCGCACCAATAAGAAATGGGACTCCTATTGTTGGACGGAGGGAGTACTATTTTTAAATAGTAATATTTTATTATGATGAAAATTACAATGCTTTATTGAGAAGAAAAACATATTCTATGGCGTTCGTTGTATTTCGAGCTCTAACTAATACTATACGTAAATTGATTTTCAAGCAACAAGAAGGATGCAAGTTAATTTGTGTTACTACGCATTACACAATATGCAATAAAGAGTTAATATGTTTAATTGAGATGTCATTTACAATGTATTTAAGATATCAATAATCAATATCATGCGTGGTAGACAATCTTAATTATAATAAAACTAATAAAGTTTTTATACCTAATTTATCCCATTTTAGATCTCAATTGATGATACAAAGACAATTTAGTCTAATAATATACTCCTATATTAGAATTGTAATCTGTATAAGAGCATCTCCAATGGTGTAGATGTCCTGCCGTCCTTCTTGACGGACTTTCCAAAAACACCTCATACCACGTCATAACTCATAAGGACTTCCCACGACACTGTCACGTCATAAGGACATCCCACTGCATAGTGGCGAACATCCCCAAGGACATCGCGACGGACTTCCACAATAATAAAAATTCACAAATTCACAAATATACAATTTATTACGGAATAAAAATTTCGACACGAATATGAGGAAAATTCAATGAGCCGTATATATAGAGTTTTTTTAAAAAAATAAAATAAAAAATCGGGACGTCCGTCGTGGCACCGCAATGGCTGATGTCAATACGGATGTCCCGGCGGATGTCGTCGGAAAGCCGCGGATGTGCTGTCTCCGCAGCCGGCATCCGCATCCGCCCCTCCCATGCCTAATGGCGGATGTCCCGCGCGGACTTTTCCGACGTCCGCCGGGACATCCTCCATTGAGGACATCTCCAAGGGGGAAAAGTAAGTTGAGAAGGTATATTTCTAATTTACCTCCTAAAAAAGGCAATTATACATTCTTAAAAAGTAATGGATTCCAATGGAAGAAGGTAAATTATAAAGGAAAATAAAAATAACTTAACTTTTTACCTTCTCGTCCAAGAAGAGGTAAAGATACATTATCAAAATGAAAGAAGGTATAATACCTCCTCAAATACCTTTTTCTTTGGAACATAAAATTTTATTAAGAAGAATTAAATATGATTGTTGTTTCTCTTTTATCTCTCCATTTACCCCTTGCCTTATTGTATCCAAAATCATGTATTAATTGGTATACGGAGCATTTACTATTTTACAGTACTTGATTAAGGGCCTTGTCTTTGGAAGAAATACAAGAAATACAAAAAAAAGTGCCATTTTAATCACGTGAAGGAAATCTATCGATGAAATTAGAGTTTATTGTTGTTTACCGGCTATTCTAAGTTTCTAACTAAGTTTAACTTGGACAAAATGTACGAGTATACTACTTCAATAATTAGAGTTGGAGTTGGAAGATTAAATATGACAAAATACTAGATAAAGGCGATTACCAAAACGTTGTATGATCACCAATTGGCAAGCACATGTGCTCGCAACACCAGTTTACTGAGTAATAGCATCCACTGTAGGTGGATACTTTTTGGTTGACCTCTGTTTTTTATCCATAGTCACTTTTTATTTGTCCACAACCACAAAAAAAAGTTTCCGCAGCAATAGTGGACACTTTTGTTAGTCACATTTCACTTTATTTTTATTCTTTGTATATTTTAATTCAATTAGACTTAAAATTATCGGACTAAAAATAATTAGAAAACGAGATAATAATAAAATTAATAAGTGCGATGAGACCAAATATTCGTTGTATTAGTGGATACCGGAAAATTACAACGAACATTTTATAAAAAAAACATATAAAAACAAATAAAAACACCGCCACCATCTACTCGGTGGCGGAGTCGGAATCGTCTGCCTCTTCTTCATCGCCCACTCCCCCCGGCGCCGCCGCCCCTGCCCCCGCCGCCCCCGGCGCACCCGGCGCCGCTGGAACAGTCAGCCCCAGATCCTCTTTGATCCTACACATGAGCTCATAGTATATCGCCTTGGTGATCGGGTCGGGCCGACTCGTAGAAACGGCAGTTCTCTTGCAGTTGTTTCATCAACTGCACATTCAGGTTCTTGTTCAAGACCACATGGGCCCCATGGTCCACGGACTGAGCTCCAGAAGGCGCCTGCGCTGCGCGATCCAGACGCGGGCGCCGAGTAGCGGGAGGAACCTGTAGACATTCGGGCGCTGCGGATACTGGCCTTCTGCCCCGGAGGGCGTGAGCGCCTACTGTGTGTATCAGAGGGCTCCTCCGTTTGGGCGTCGTTGAGGTCGATTGATTGTCCGCCGCTGCTGCTGTTGTAGTTCCCGGCTCTGTTGCGTCTATTGTGCTTCGCCCCGTGACCTTCAGTCTCCTCTGCACAGATGGACTTGAATTTCGGGCAGTTCTCGAGAACGAGAAACTCCTCCCAGTGGGTGAACTTAGGCTTCCATAGCGCGTTGTATTGGGACACAGACAGAGCCTTCACGTCGGCTTCGTTGCGGCCACTCTCAGCGTTGAGAAGGTTGTTGCCGTAGATGCTCGCGAACTTCCTGGTGGGTTCAGAATCCTCCCAAAATTTTTCCGGATCTGTTCCGCGTCACGCGGTTTGGCGCCTCTCGGCTTGAACTCATTGTAGGTCAACAAAACGCGCTTCCAAAATCCCATCTCGGTCTGATCGGTGCCAACACAGGGTCTGATGTGACGGCATCCTATGCCCTCGCCACAGCAATCGACTCGTCTTTGGTGTAGTGCCCGCCCCGACTTGCTACCACTGACTCGCTACCGCCGCTGCCGCTGCCATCCCCGTCGCCGTCGCCGTCGGCCCTCCCCCCACCGCGTTGCCGCCGCCCCTCCCACCACCGCCGTTGCCCGCCCCTCCCACCACCACCGTTGCCGCCGCCTCTCCCACCACCGCCGTCGCCGGAACATCTCGTCGGCGGGGTCTCCGGTAGGCCCGGACTCATCAGCCCCATCATCTGCTCCAGTGTGAACCTATTGAAATCAGACAAAGGAGTCTGGGTGCGCTGGAAAGAGTGAGAAGGGGTATCCGGACGCGGATGGTTGGGCGAGTCCATAGTGGGTCGATAATCTCCGAATGCCGAACGACCCAAATTCCTCTGATGAGATGACTGACCCCGATATTGGGTTTGTTGCCACGGCGGGGATGTCGGTGACCACGGCTGGAATGGAGGGGGACTGGGACTCGATACCCACAGCTGAGATGGCTGGGAAGAAGGATAGTATCCGTATCCCGATTCTTCCGTGCTGGGTGAATCTTCGTCTCTCCCGTGCATTTGGTATAAAATTCTGAAGAGTAAAATTGGAGGTGGAGTGAAAATGGGTGTGGAGTGAAAAACAAATTGGTGGGGTATTTAAATAAGCCAAAAAAGTAATTACAAATTCGAAATAAAAAAAAAATTAAAATAAAAAACGGCGACCGCCGCGGCGGTTTCGCCGCGCAATAGATCGGCGCGGCGGCCGCCGCGCTTCTCTCTCCTCCGGCTCGTCCACGCCGCCTTCGGGGCGAATGCCCTTCCGCCCCAACAAAATCGTCCGCCTCCGGGGCGGACGCGTCCTCCGCAGTAGCCCGCCTGTGGCTAAGCCGCGATGGGGGCGGCCGGCGCGCCGCCCCTATAGTGGATGCTCTAATATCAAGAGCCGGGGCGGATATAGCTTATAAGGACATGGGGCAAATGTCTCTCCTCGTCCGTTCATTTCCTTTATATATTTATATATAGATTTCTGATTATATATTTCAACTACTCTAAATGCACCTTCTCAAATACATAATTTTTTCTTGTTTATTATATTTTGCCCCTCTTTTAATAAAATTTTGGTTACGCTCCTGATCAAGAGCGCATGTACTTGATCAAGCGCACATATACTCCCAATGCCTTTCGCATTGCGAGCATGCATGTGATCGAGTACCCGTTTAGCCAATGAGGATCACCTATGCCATATTCTACTCCATCCCCTACTACATACACACAAACCACCAGTGTTTTAAAAATCGGACCGGACCGGCCAGTTCGACTGGTCGGACCGCGAACCGGCAGCTGATCCGATCCGGTTCGGCCCCTAAAACCGTTAGTATGTTAAACCGCCTTGAGCCGCCGGAACCGGCCGGTCGGACCGGTTGAACCGGGAACCGGGAACCGATTTTTATGTTTAAAAGCTTGTTTAAAATATGTGACTAGAGAGGATTGAACCCTAGACCTTTAGGTAACCAACACCTCTACCACTCCACCACATGATCTTGAATGAAATATTGTGAACATTAATTATTGTTATATATTAACTCTATAATTTTTTGTCCACACAAATTAATAATTTGTGTTTAGTTTTATACTTTAAAATAAGTTTTAGTTGTGATATGTTTAATTTTAATTATAAGCCACTAAATTTTATTTTTATTGATGTAATATATATATTATTAATATGGTTTATTACTTCATATTTACTAATAATTCAAATTTAATTTTATGTAATAACTAATAATACTATTATAGTATATATATTTATCCAAGTTAACTAAAAATTGATGTTTAGTTTATATATTATCTATAATATTGTTTCACCACATAAATGGTTTGAGATAATATGAATTTTATCTATTTATTATATGTAAAATATGTAATTTTTTTTGCTGCATTAATTAAAAATTTATATATTTAATAAATATTTAAATTTTACCATCCACTTACTTTAAATACTCTTAATATTTAATTTACTTAAAATGTTTAATATATGTTTTTGTTATATGTTAATATTAATTGTAATATATTACTCACTAAATTTAATATATTTTGTAAGAGCATATTTAATTTTATATTTGCAAAGTAAAACGGTTCGACCAGTGATTGAATCGGTCGGACTGGTTGAACCGTGAACCAGTAGCCTCACCGGTTCATCGGCCGATCCGATTTTTAAAACATTGCAAACTGCAAACATGAGTGATGGACCCCACCATCACTTATTATGTGTGTATGTAATAGGGGATGAAGTAGAATATTATGACATAGATGATCCCATCCGTCGTTTAACAGCCTTGCTTGCAAAAAAGGTGGCGCCAATGGTTTGCTTTTTACCTTGATTCAAAGTTTCTAACAGTACTTCACTTAGTTCACTATTTATGCGAACAATTTCATGAAAGTCTTTAACCAAATTTGGACGCTACTGAATGCATATAAAATTTTAAATCAATTTGAAAAGGATACTTGCAACACGTGTCATCTCCAAATCCATTGTTTATTCAGCACACCATGTCAGTGAATCCATAGTAAATTTTGACAATGACATATGAACAAACAATATGCGTAAAAAAAAGGGAAAATAAATCACAGATGCCTTTCCATTGACACAAATATAACATGATTCAATTAAAACTTTGGAATAATTAGAAAACTTAAAAAAAACCAAGATTTATTTTAACAATAAAGGGCAATTAATGATTTAACCAACTCCCACTTTTCAATCAGCCTTACATTAGTAGTAGTAAATCTCTACATTTTGGTATTGTCTCGTTGCTAGACTTAAAAAATTCCATTCTGTATGAGATTAGAAATGTTGATAAAACACGTATAAAACTAATAATCAGGATTATAGGACATGCAGAATTAAAAAGATTCATTCGTTGATTCTCTCTAACAACATTATTTTCATCTAAAGTAAAAAATATGATCATGTTAGAAATATTTAAGGTTGAAATGTGCAAGAACTGAAATTGATTGGTGACACGAATGATGCGACAGCGACAGCACATTGATTTTGTACGTAGAAAAGGGTGGCAAAATGCCCCGGTTTCCCCTCACTTCACTCCTCCATCATTCGTCTCAGCTACCCCCTCATCGTCAAGAACTCACTTCACTCTCCACTGTGTGTTTGTGCGTGAAAAATGGTGGTCTCAAATTACCTGCTTCTTGAAGAGCCCATTAGGATGGCTTCCATTCTCGAGCCCTCCAAGCCTGTATGTATCATTCCTCTTCACAAAACTGCCTCAAAAATCGAATCTTTTTTTCTTTTCCTCTTTCAATTTGTTGTGTGTGAGTGTGATCTTGGCTAGTTCATGTGAGTGGTGAAAAAGGGGGTTATTCGAACTGTTCTCGATCACGATCTTGGCCAGTTGTTTGTATTCTTCCTTCACGATCTTGGCCGTTTGATGTGATTAGAGAAAAGGGTTGTGTGAACTGCCCATAATGGATTGATTCCTTCACCACATTGTGATTATGATTTCTTCTTGAATTTGAACAATTTTTTGTGCTGCTGCTTTAGTACTGTGTTGTGAGTTTGGATGTGATTTGTTTGTGTAGAGTTTCTTTCCGGCAATGACCAAGATAGTGGGGACACTAGGCCCGAATTCACGGTCTGTTGAGGTTATCGCTGGCTGTCTCAAGGCTGGAATGTCTGGTGATTTTCCTTAACTCAGCTCCTGTTTATGTGTTTGTGTGTGTTTCTACCTATTTGGTGATGTGTAATTGCTTTTAGATTGCTTATTTGTTGCTGGACTGCTGTGTTTAGGTTGATGTATGAGATTTAAGAGTAGATGCTTATCTTGCTGTCTGCATTGGCAATGTGCTGATGCTTGTGGTGGTAATGGTGTTGGGTGGGGTGGGGGGTAGTCTGCATAGGATCTGTTATTGGATTTTCGAGTGTAGTTGATGAATAATACAAGAAGTTGTCGAAAGAGAGATCAATGAACAACTAGTTCAGTGTCATATGTCTCATGATTTCTTCGACCAGATTGTTCTTTATTTAGTTTGTGTAAGAGGCATTCAAAGATACCTACCTTGTAAGGTAGATGCGTGTCGTGATAGCCCTTGCTGCTGCTGCAATCATCTAAATCAAATTCTTTTGATGTATAAATAGTTGCACGATTTGATTTCTCGTTTGGTGATGCGAAATTTCACCAAGACACACTGGAGAACTTATCGATGGCAATCAAGGCAACACAAAAACTGTGCGGGGTAAGCTTCATATGTCCTGCATTGACGTTTAAATGGCATGTATACATTTACTTTCGAATGGCATCCATACATTTCATTTCTCTCAGGTTATGCTAGATACATTGGGTCCAGAGCTGCTACTTGTCAACAAGTCTGAGCACCCAATCGCCCTTGAGGAAGATTCTTTTGTCATCCTAACACCCGATCAAGATAAGCAAGCTAGTTCGGATCTACTTCCGATTAATTTTAGTGGATTATCCAAGGTAAAGATGCTACGTCTACAAGAAATTTCGTGATGTTTTATCTTGCCCGTGAGTCGTGATGCATGCACGATTATGGATCGATTATTTATAGTAACACTAGAGGTTCTCGATATTGCCTGCCTCAGTCCCGCCTTTTCTCAGTTTGATTTCTGAAACATTGCTTAATTGACAAACCTTGTTTCCTATTTTGCAGGCCGTGAAAAAGGGAGATGATATTTTCATTGGCCAATACTTGTTTACTGGAAATGAAACGACTTCGGTTTGGATGGAGGTATGGCAGACCCAGAATATCATTTCATTTCATTGCCTTTTGCATCTTCTGACCTTCATATTTCAGTTACTGACTGTGAAATTCTTGATCATATTTGCTATTCCTCGGTGCAGGTGTCAGAGGTAAAAGGGGAGGATGTGGTATGTCGGATCAAGAATTCTGCCACGTTGGCTGGGCCGTTATACACATTGCATGTCGCAGGGATCCATATCGATCTTCCTACTCTCACTGATAAAGATAAGGAGGCATGAGCTTCTTTCATCTCTAATGAGTAATTTGTATAAACGCACGCACACAAACAAACACACACTCACTCTGTAGAAAAAGTTATACCTAATTTACATGGCATGTCTGTTTCATACCATAATCAGGTTATAAGCACTTGGGGAGTTCGAAACAAAATAGATTTTCTCTCACTTTCTTATGCTCGACGGGCTGAAGATGTTAGACATGTAAGTATAGTATCATAGATTTTATTTACATGTTTCTCTCTTCAAACCATTTATGTTAGATCATTTAGGCAACATTTATGACAAGTGTGGGGCGGAAATTTTACATTTTCTTTCAGGCGCGCGAGTTTCTTTCTGGATTAGGTGACCTCAGTCAGACTCAGATTTTTGCGAAGATTGAGAACGTGGAGGTCAATTTTTCAACTTTGATATTTCCGGAACTAAATTTACACATAAATGTATGCCATAGTTATTTCCCTCTATTTACAGGGCTTGGATAATTTTGACGAGATTCTCCAAGAAGCAGATGGCATAATCCTTGCTCGCGGAAATCTTGGAATAGATCTACCACCCGAGAAGGTCTACATTGAACTTTAATGCACAATTTCTTTTCTTAGCTACCTGAAGATCTGACATGTTCTTGCTGTATGCAGGTATTCTTATACCAAAAGGAAGCCATTTACAAATGCAATGTTGCAGGGAAGCCCGCAGTGGTGACTCGTGTTGTAGACAGCATGACCGACAACTTAAGGCCCACTCGTGCTGAGGCAACTGATGTTGCAAATGCTGTGCTAGATGGTATCTTCCGTTTTTATAATAAGTTTTTTTTTCGTAGTAGCTTCTTTAGGTGTCCTAAGAATTAATATCCCTAACGTTTTATGAGTCCGAAAACTTGAAAGCTCATTAAACGTCATTTGCACTCGTTTTCAGGCACTGATGCAATTCTACTAGGTGCAGAGACCTTACGAGGACTTTACCCTGTCGAGACAATATCTACAGTCGGGAAAATTTGTTCCGAGGTGTGGTTTGTCCTGCTTCTTTGAAACTCTAAACTCTACACCTTCCATGATACACCGTTATTATATTTGCATAGATTCTACGATATAGCATCTCAGAAGATAACGTTTTTCATCTTGTTTGGCTCGTCGAACTTTTTATACCACATGCAGGCTGAAAAGGCCTACCATCAAGATCTCTATTTCAAGAAGGCCGTGAAACATGTTGGCGAGCCAATGTCGCACCTAGAATCAATAGCTTCCTCAGCAGTATGCATCTACCGCCATTTTTGCTTTATTTCGTTTCTTTCAATCTGTTTCGATTGGTCTTCTGAGTTATTCGTGACACCCCCTGCATTTTCTTATTTATGTAGGTCCGTGCTGCCATCAAGGTGAAGGCATCGATCATTATTTGCTTCACTTCATCGGGAAGAGCTGCAAGGTTTGCGTTTCACTTTATAGTCTGATATTCTGTGTCGTATATTTTGCAACAGATAAATTTTGATACTTAAATGCAGTAGCTAAATATGCTCCTTCCAACAAACAATGCAGGTTAATAGCTAAGTATAGACCTACTATGCCGGTTTTGTCCGTTGTCATTCCCCGTCTGAAGACGAATCAGCTCTCGTGGACCTTCAGTGGGGCTTTTGAGGTACTCTACTGTATAATCTGATCTGTATAGACAATTTAGCTTCACAAACTTCTACTTGAAATGAGATGAAAGAGAAGGAAAATTCCCTGGTCGCTTATTAATCGTTTGGCATATTCGTTGTTGGCAGGCGAGGCAATCTCTGATAGTAAGAGGCCTTTTCCCCATGCTTGCAGATCCTCGGCATCCAGTAAGACCTTTCTTCCGTTTCTCTCTCCCTGTTTGGCCGTAGTTGTTTATGTACTTACTTGCATTCAACATCATTCAAAAGTCCCAACGATTATCGATCATGTGTAGCCTCGTTACAGTGGAGGATCCAGAACATAATTTTTTTAAGTGTCTGTTTGTTTTGTTTGCAGGCTGAATTCTCGAGCTCGACAAACGAGTCCGTGCTGAAGGTAGCCTTGGATCACGGGAAGGCCTCTGGCGTCATAAAACCACATGACCGCGTGGTGGTTTGCCAGAAAGTTGGGGATGCGTCTGTGGTGAAGATCATTGAGCTTGAAGATTAGGGCTCCACTCAACATCATGTTAAAGTGTTGAATAATGTATCACTTTGTTGGATGAATGTATTAAACAATCTTCGAATTCTATTTTTCAGCTAATTAAATGAACTGGTCGTGTGATAAAGGAGAGATCTGAATGAAAATTGTCATTTTATTTTTATCTTCACTACTCTTATTTCATTTCACTTCAATTATATCAAGAAGGGGCGAACTTGCAGGTGGTGAATTATGAAATATACTTCAAATAAATGGAGAATTGCATAAAACTTATTTGAAAACTTGATCTTAGTGAATCCACTAAAAAAGTGACTTTTTCACTTGCATACATGAATATCCAGTCATATATGACAGGACCATTTATCCACTTGAAATTAAATCTGCGAACTTTATTTCTTAAAATTCGAGATAGATTAATAAAGAAAAAATGAAAATATCAAAAATCGGTTAAGAGTAGAAAATTAAACATTGAAAGTGAGGAGAAGATGATTAGACAGTTGAATTAAAAGTGTTGTAAGCTTGTAGTCGTTGTACGGAAGTGGCATGTAACTGCCATTTCTGTCAAATATGTTGAATGCCTGCATTAATCATATGCCAACTGTAATTACTCATCCGTCAACTCCAAATACAGAATCTTTCCTATTTTATTAGTGTTTTTTGTTTTTTTGTCGGTAATATATAACCACATTATCTCAAGATTGTGAATTGTCATCTCCCCCACATTTAGATCTCTCCTCATCCACACCCTCCACACTGTGTTTGTGCGTGTTTCTTGATTCAGACATGGTCTCCAACTCCAATCACTTGCTCCTTGAAGAGCCCCTCAGAATGGCCTCCATTCTTGAGCCCAGCAAACCTGTATGTATTTGTATCGCTCTCTCTCTCTCTCTCATGTTGTAAAGTCCAAATTATAAGTAGTCTGGTCTGGTGTTTCAGAACTTCTTCCCAGCATTGACAAAGATTGTTGGAACGCTGGGCCCCAAATCAAGATCGGTGGAGGCCATCTCCGGCTGCCTCCAAGCTGGGATGTCTGGTCAGTTTCATTCAACTTCCATTGACTTTATGGATAGATGGATCATGATTATCAACTGCTATTGCTTAATTGGGAATTTGAATTCAAGCAAATTATGTCATCTATTGTGTATTTTTCAATAGTTGCTCGCTTCGATTTCTCGTGGGGTGATGCTGAATTTCATCAGGAGTCATTGGACAATTTGAGAGTGGCTATCAAGAGCACCAAAAAGCTCTGTGCTGTAAGCTTCCTCTAAATTTTTCAAAATCTTGTTTTTTTTTTTTGCTTTTGAATCATCCTCTGTTCATTCTTGATCAGCTCATGCTCGACACCGTGGGCCCGGAGCTGCAAGTTGTCAACAAGACTGAGCATCCTATTTCCCTCGAGGAAAATTCCACAGTCATTCTAACACCTGATCAAGACAAGGAAGCCACTCCCAATTTGCTTCCCATTAATTTCACCGGCTTATCCGAGGTAACACAGTAAGCTAATGCACAAAGCTCTAATCTTGTGAAGCTGCAGATGGTTGTTATGTCTCAATGGTAGTTTACTTTGGAAAATGGGGTGTTTATGCATTCGGCCTATAAAGTTTAGCTCTGTTCAGTTGAGAGTTTCTGATGATATTCATGATCAACATAGTTGTGATGATTTTGCAGGCAGTGAAGATGGGGGATACTATTTTTATCGGTCAATATCTGTTTACAGGAAGTGAAACTACCTCGGTCTGGCTTGAGGTAATGCTGCTGACATAATTAGGTTTAACTATGTCAACGAGTGTGTCAATTGTGATGGTCCAATCATGCAGGTTACAGAGGTGAAAGGGAAGGATGTGGTTTGTTTGATCAAGAACTCTGCAACCTTGGCTGGATCGTTGTACACTCTGCACGTATCTCAGATTCGGATCGAGCTTCCTACTCTGACAGACAAAGATAAGGAGGTATTTGTTTTTGAGCTGTACTTTACCATTCAAGAACGCTCAAATCCATTCATTCCTTGTGATGAAAAATGTGTGTTGGTTTGTGGTGAGATTAGGTGATACGCACTTGGGGCATTCGCAACAACATAGACTTCCTTTCACTCTCATACACAAGGTGTGCTGAAGACATCAGGCTTGTAAGTATAGTTGCCATCTGGCTGGTGCTGAATGTGGTTGATTGTCATAGACCCGTTGGGTGATGAAATGGACGTGCTCTCGTTTCAGGCACGGGAGTTTCTCTCTACGTTGGGTGATCTCAACCAGACTCTGATCTTTGCAAAGATCGACAATGTGGAGGGGATGACTCACTTTGATGAGATCCTTGAAGCAGCCGATGGGATCATTCTCTCTCGAGGGAATCTTGGGATCGATCTCCCACCAGAGAAGGTCCGCTCCACGATCCTTGATACATTCAAAAAACTGCTCTAACGGGGAATTTTGTATTCCATTCAGGTGTTTATGTTTCAGAAGGAAGCTGTTCACAAGTGCAACATGGCAGGGAAGCCTGCAGTGGTGACTCGTGTCGTGGACAGTATGGCTGACAACTTGAGGCCTACTCGTGCAGAGGCGACTGATGTCGCCAATGCTGTATTGGACGGTACATCTGACTTGTTACACCGATGTTTTCGCATTACTTGTTGTGTCTAAGGTTTATTTGTTTGCACTTTACAGGAAGTGATGCAATCCTGCTAGGAGCAGAAACACTGAGGGGGCTATACCCAGTGGAGACTATATCGGTTGTTCGTAAGATTTGTGCTGAGGTTAGTTGATGATGGCAGATTTTAAGATAATTGGGTTTCTAGCCTAGGTTTTAGAATTGTTAGGCTTGCTTTTTCAGGCAGAAAAGGTATACAATCAGGATCTGTATTTCAAGAAGACAGTCAAGTTTGTTGGAGAACCCATGAGTCACCTTGAATCAATTGCCTCTTCTGCTGTATGTTGCCCTCTAATATCTCTCTCTCTTTCCATTTCTATCTAACTATACATTTCTCTATTTTATTTCACATACATAGAATTATTCAGTTCATAAAATTGTGTTTTGTGAAATGTAGGTTCGAGCTGCCATCAAGGTGAAGGCATCAGTCATTATCTGCTTCACTTCCTCAGGAAGAGCTGCTAGGTCTCTCTCTCTCTCTCCCACACACACACACACAGACACTCAGTGGGTGACTTGATGAGGCATGATAAAAGTGCAGGTTGTTAGCTAAGTACAGACCTACAATGCCTGTAATATCTGTTGTGATTCCACGAGTGAAGACGAATCAGCTCCGGTGGACCTTTACTGGAGCTTTCGAGGTATATTTTGGTGTCAAATGCTTAAGATCATGTTCATTTTAGTGAAACCATTTGCATGAATTTGTCTTGGCAGGCTAGGCAATCTTTGATAGTCAGAGGCCTCTTCCCAATGCTTGCAGATCCCAGACATCCGGTAATAACTTTACTGCTCCCTCTTTGATCTCTCTTTGATCTCTCTTTGATGATGATGATGATGATCTCTGCTATTACAGTCGGAGTCGACCAGTGCAACGAGTGAGTCAATCCTCAAGGTTGCTCTGGAACATGGCAAGGCCTCAGGCCTTATACAAACGCATGACCGTGTTGTCGTCTTCCAGAAAATTGGTGATGCATCTGTTGTCAAGATCATTGAGCTTGACCAATAGACAAGCTAATTGTGCATCTGAATAAAATGGGACTCTTATATGTAAGAGGGATTTTGGGATTTTGCACATGCTGTCCTAATCAGTAATAAAGTTGAGGTGCTCAACACTGTTCAACCAAGATAAGAGTTCCCTTTTCTATGTCAAAACTGTGTGAAAGCCCACAATGACAATGAAATCACGTTAAATCTAATACTATGAAACACTTCATTTTAGTCTCCTGTAATCGTGAATTTTAATATGCTCAATTTAAGTTGCAAAAATATATAGGATTCGATAATGACGAATATTTTGTCCAACAAAAAAGGTGTAAGAATGTACATAGAAACAAGGGAGATACTAATTTATTGGAAGAAACAAGATAAAAGTATTCCCATCTAATTATTCTCTACCTTTACTTCGTTTTATGGCAACACTCTCTCAAATAGGTTTTTGTGTATTTGATACGAGAAAAACTAAGAAGCAATCGCTGCCAAATGTTTGAACAAATTTGGCCCCATAAAATGACTCTTATCTGTCGAAAAGCAAATCCGGTGAAAAAAAGTGAAGAAATCAGCGCCAAGCTCCAGGAAAACATCTGGACCATTCTGATCTAAGATATTCTTCCATTCGATTGTGTTATGTTATCTGAGAAGACAACTTCTAAGTCTTCATAAAAGAAGCCTTCGAATATCACTGAAGTTGGATCGAAGTGCAGCCACAAAAGCACCTGAGAAACCGATTTTACAACATCACTGACAGTGTAACGAATATAGTGAAGAGACTGCTAACTGTACAACTTTTACTCATTTTCTTCTTTAGTTGGACAAGAAAGACAAAGAAAGAGGAGGGATAAATCAAAGTGTTGTCCAGCTGATTAAAGTATAGGGGAGATGCAAGTACGGCATAACTTTTCACAGATGGATGTTTAATTTCGTTGGCATTACGTACCTCCAACTTTGCCATCAAACA
This sequence comes from Salvia hispanica, assembly GCF_029641045.1. Lineage (NCBI taxonomy): Eukaryota > Viridiplantae > Streptophyta > Magnoliopsida > Lamiales > Lamiaceae > Salvia > Salvia hispanica. The sequence continues at coordinate 7,476,090 of NC_142694.1, forward strand.
CGCGATGGTCAGCAGACAATGTTACATTCATCTTTGTAACAACAGCTGGCTTCTCAATCCCTGGAACACAGATTTTTCAAGTTCAGAAAAAAGGTGTAGAGCTAGCAGAACTTTGCATTGAGCCATGTGTATTTATGTATTACCATCGTCTCCAATAGCTGGTTCTACAACTTGATTACCTCGGCCAACAGCAAGAATACCGGCCTTCATAAACAAAACCACTTTAGTTCATGATACATAGTGAAAAACCATAGTAGAGTGTATATTTACTTACATTTATGATCAATAAGGAAATGTTAATTTGGGCCACCGACACCAAATTCATAAAATTTTCTGCTTAAAAAAGCTCATGGCCAGCAAGCGAGCTAATGTAATTGAAGCATACATGTTTGGTTTCAAAATGGTAGGGTGTGACAACCAAGAGTGTGCATGAGAGAGAGGGAGAGAGAACCTGAGGCGGGTTTATAATTGCACAAAAATTATCAACAGGATACATCCCCAAGTTTGAAATGCTGCATGGAAAAAAGGGACATTTAAGGTGGTTTAGGAAAAGGAACAACTAATCTATTGCATCCACACAAGCATGAATAAATCACCTGAAAGTGCCGCCTTGGAACTCATTTGGCTTGAGCTTCCCGGCCCGTGCCTTTTCAGCAAGTTCTTTAACCTTTGAAAAAGGCAAAAGTTGAGTAAGGACAAAATTTATTCGGTGAAAGAAAGCATAGCATTAAATGGTCAACAGAATGGCAAGACGTTTGACAAAAAATGTACAGGGTAGCACCTCCAAGGATATTGATGATATGGACTTCTGGTCCGCATTTCTTACAATTGGAGTCATCAATCCCTGAAAATTGAAAGATGTTGTGATGATAGGCATGAGATGAGGGCTGTTAGCTGTTAAGAAACACCAAGTGATATCTCAAAGAATACCTTCTCTGTAGCAACTGCAATAGATATGTCTACTGAATCGCATAAAACTCTTTCCCCTTTGCTGGCATCCCAATAAGCTGCATGGTTAGTTAATAATCAGTGAAGTGCAATAGTTTCGTAAGAAAGAGAAAAGAAACATTATATATATATAACAACTAATTTAGTAAACTCGTGTAAACAGTTAAGTGCAAAGCTGCTATGATCACAAGCTGAGTCAGGCCAAATGGAAAATCCTAAACCCTGATACCCAAGATGGGCATCCTCCTCTCTCTCTGAGTTTCTCATCTCTTGATTTTCAGTTAACCCATCTTCCAAAAGCAGGATTTAAATGGAAAACCACTTACCATTTGCTTCTGGAACATTTCTCAATGCAATAGCAACCGCTTTGATCACTATATCATTAACCGAGACTTTGACATCATACTTTGCTGCAAAGCAGAACAAAGTGAGATCGTGAGCACAATGATGCTCTTCACAACAAATCTCATCAGAGATTGCAACCACTACCTGTAAGCTCCTTTCTGAATGAGAGAAGAGGATCCAGTATAACGTCTGGTATAAGGCATTTAAAATAAGATCACACTTGTACTGCAATATGCAATGCTGAAAGAGAAATGTATACTGTATATGAATATTTGATACCTGTTGATAGATACAAATGAGGAGTGGATTGTTTTGATTCCAATAAGCGTGCTGCAATTACCTTCAAATAATCAAGGAAACATTATTCATAATTACAATAAGATGGGTAACAGCAATGAAAAAACAATTTAGTGTGCATTTGAAAATCATGATGATTATTATCTTATAATTATACTCCCTCCGTTTTTTTAAAAATAGCAACTCTTTCCATTATAGTCTGTTCTTTAAAAATAGCAACTTTTAAACTTTCTATTTTAGGAAATCTTTACACCCCTATACATCAATTTATTTACCACTTACAATTATCAACTTAAAGAGGACCTCATGATCCACTAACATTAATTCCATTACTTTTTTCTCTCCCTCTCTCTTACTTTACCAATTTTTCTCCCCCTCTCTTTTACTTTACCAAATTGTGCATTAAAACCCGTGCCGTTTCAAACCTCCCTATTTTTAAAAAACGGAGGGAGTAGAAACTAAAAAAAAGTTCTACAGAAAAAGCTAGACACTGTATATCTGGATAATCAAAAGTGATATCCGTCCGTCTAAACCTGATTATATCAGCAGCCTTGTACCAGTATCCAGAGAAGTTTATGTTATGTGTATAAGCATGATAAATTCAGGATGAAATTTCCCCTGTGAATCTTAGAAATTTTTACACGGATCTGTCACATGTATGTTTTATGTTTCAGATCCATGTTACATTCCACCCAAAAAGCAGTTGAGAATCTATATACAAAATTCACAGAAGGGAACTTAGGTTCCGATACAGAGAGATAGGCAGGGGTACCATAAACATTTGCTAATATCTTGGGATATGAAGCATATCAGACAATTGACATGATAGCAATGAAAAAGCTGCTGGAAAAATAACAGAGACCAGAAATATAAAAGAAAACAATGATAAATAAAATAAAAGATAAATATTCCTCTTGTGACTAAGAGATCATCCTCCGACAAGGCCACAGCAGAAATAGTTGAATTAAACTTTATTTCTGAACACTGTAAGTAGGGAACATATCCCTATTTGTAAGACTCTATAAAAGACTGTAAGACTCTATAATAGACTCCAACTTAAATAAACTCTATAAGATAAATACTGGACTCCTAAACCAAATCAAACTCTAAGATATAAACATATCTCTAACAAACTAGTAATATCAACTAGATAAATAATACTAATAACTAAAAAAATATAATGATGAATATATATCAGGTTCATATGATATCTTTACTCCTTGAACAGTTCAAGTGTATATAAAAAACAACTAAAATTGATAGCTCAGCACCTTGCGAATTTGACTGTTTGGCAGATCTTCATAAGCAACATCCTGTGCAGTGGATTTAGACCCCGCTGGTAGGGAGGAAGAAGACTGAGGTGATGAAGTCTTATCCTTAGGTACAGATACTTTGGATACTTTTCCAGACTTTATTGCAGCCAAAACATCCCCCTTCAACAAAGTACCACGGGGACCAGATGATGTTAGCGATGATACATCTAAGCCGTGTTCAGAGATTAGCATCTTTGCAGCAGGACTAATCCTATTAAAACTTGATTTCTGAGTTTTGACATCCTTCTTTGCAATTTGTTGAACTGGCTTTTCAGCTTTGGTCCTCGAATCAGTGCTTACAGATGTTCTTACAGCTTCAATGTCATTATTATCCTCAACCTAGAGACACATAGATCCCCAAATAAACTATAATCACTTGTGAATATACATCATCATTCATCAGCAATATGAAGAACACCTTTTTTAACAAAAAAATGATTTTTGGTGAGCATTATAAACTTACAGTTATAGCAATGGGCTGACCCACAGCCACATCTCTTGATCCTTCTGGAGCCAAAATCTTTGCCAAAAATCTGAAACCAACAAATCAAAACTATGATTATAAAATAGATAAATAATTAAGAGAATGTTGAAGAGATATTGAAGTTATAACACCATCTGTCATGCAAATTACGTTTGAGCAAGCATTTGACCAAACTATGACGACTGAAAGCATTTCACAGTTCATGCCACAACAAGAATGACAAGAAATTTCATATAACAACTTCCCAGCAGGATAGAGAAACCTATCAAAGTTTAGTTACATAAATATGTTTAGCAGTAAATGACCCACTAATCAACTTAAGATCCAAAACATCAATGAAAAATATTTTATTGTTTGAGGAAGTCACCACAGTAGTTTTCCAGAACTATGTGGTCCTTCATATATTTCCCTGGACCAGCAGAAAATTTTCGTGATACTAAACTCTTATGCATTCAACCAATACAATAAACATTTCTATTACCCTTCTTCAAGACATTCATATTCAAGTGTTGCTTTGTCTGTTTCGATTTCACAAATAACATCACCAACCTCAATCTGCAACAAGCACAGAAAGACATGTCACCAGAAAGCAGATATATACATGAGATCTATGTTGGCAAGAGAAAAATATTCTGACCTTATCACCTTCTTTTTTCGTCCATTTTGCAATATTCCCCTGGTTCTGCAGATGAAAGAGAAAAATAAATTAAAGAAGAGAGCATTTTCAGAACTTAAAAACAATTGTAAATGATGGCATAGCGTACAAAACTTGACAGCTAGAGGTGCTCTTACCATGGTAGGTGATAGTGCCGGCATTTGAAGGACGGTGTGCGGAGGAAGTTCAGATGTGTTGATGTTCACAGAGCTAGTTTCCGGCATGTTGTCTCCATGTGTTGCTGCTGGTTCAGTGGAAGTTTTATCTGCTGCTTCTACCCCACTTATAGTTGTAGGAATGCTACCTATATCATCTTGATCCTCAACCTGGGTAACAAGATTAAAATCAGTCATCTGATATTAGATGATGCCAGTAACATAATTCAAGCCTGGTCTCTCTCCTAAGAGACAGATGTCTTATACTCTTATTCAAGAAGATTAAGGTTCCAAAAGAAAATCATAAAACATGCAAGGCAGTAAGCTCAAAAGAACATATATCTACCAGTGATTTCAGGTTATTAAAAAAGGATTTAGCTTTATGGTTAAACTTAACAGATGGCCCTCAATAAGGTGGGCGTATAAGTCCCATGATAATCCCAGTTAACCATGGATAGTCTATAATTGAGTTAACCATCGAGTGTGCAAATTGCAATATTTAGACATATTCAACGCATATAATGATATGTTTGGAATTTGAAAAAAAAAATCAATTATACTCCAATTAACGAAAGAATTAACATAAAGAGAGAAGATTTAGATGCCTATGGCACGTAACTGTAACTGCTATAGGCTGTCCCACAGGAACATCCTTTGAACCTTCTGGCACCAGTATCTTAGCTAGAAACCTGCAAGCATATAATATTTACTCAGATACATTTTCAGGAAGAATAAAGTAATTCTTAGTAGTCAATGAAAACAAATTTCATAAGAAATACTACAACCCAACAAAATAGCTATTGACAGTCATGCTGACGAGAGATTCAATATTCTGAGTAATATGTATATTTATTTTTGCAATAGAACTTATAGGGAGTATTAATTATGGCTCAATTTAACAATAAATGGACTTTGAATGGAGACTGCAATTTTTTTCGTTTTCCTTTTTCTTTTTTGAGTAAAGACAGCAATTCTTCAACAAGCAACAGTAGATCCATCACATACAGCAGTAGATCTAGATCCATTAACAAGCAACATAATTTACCCTTCTTCAAGAGATTCAAACTCCACAGTGGCTTTGTCTGTCTCGATTTCACAAAGCACATCCCCCACTTCAACCTATTAGATCCAGAAGAAAGAAACAGATCAGATCAACTTAATCTACCTGAGATATCTAATCCATATTTTGGCACTACATTTTCATATTATTCATTCATCGAATGTGTTATACTGTTACTGCAGTTGCAATTGAGAATGCTGCATGACAAGGAAATCTGAATGACACCGTAACTCCAACTGACCTTATCTCCTTCTTTCTTCATCCACTTCACAATATTACCTTGACTCTATAGAAAAGGAAAAACATATAAGGATGCCAGTGACAGAGTGTTGTTATGGTTAATATATTACATAAAGTCATTTACCATTGTAGGTGATAAAGCTGGCATTTGAAGCACTGTATGCTCAGGTATCTCTGAAATAATTTAGAACTTGATGATAAGCGAAAAAAATATAGAGAATACAATATTTTCTTATTTAGTTTTCCAGATTACTGTCTACAAGATTTTAGTAAAATCTAACGTGAAGGCACTGCTGTTGGATATATCTGAGACTTCTTTCATACTGTTCAATAGACAAAATGCTTCTATACTCTCTTGAAACATATGAAGCAAACAAATGTGATGTCATATATCTCACAGCAGAATGGAGTTCCATACTTATGCAATCCATAATGATCCATGATGTTGCTGTCTATTCATCCTCTTTTTCCAAGTTATACACGGGTAATATCTAATGACAAACTAATACTATGAGGAAGCTTCAACTACAGGAGGCTAAAGATCAATATGTGAGCTCAACTAACTATAACCACCTTAAGCCAAACAAGGCACATTAATGTGCACAAGCAGAGCCACAGAAGCAAATAAGCAACATTGCTTATAATATCTATCACTATTTTCCTTAGACGTTGCTAAGATAATAATAATATTCAACATACTATTTTCTGAGTTAAAATATTACTACAAGATTGAGTATAATTGTATAAGGGTTACACATTAACATCTGGGACAATACATAAAATAAGCTTGGATGGAAAACTACATGATGGATGAATCCATGCAAATTAGTTATTGACAGTTTAACTAAGCCAGCTTGATGAAGCTGACACACGAGATTGCCAAATAAAATTTTGAATAGGAAGATCAAGTTGAGCAAAAAGAGTTATACCGGCAGAAGAAAAGGAGCGGATGCCGATTTTGAACTGTAAACACCCCATGCATATAGTTAGCAAAGCTGCATATGTTTAGATATATTAAAAATACCATTTTGCTACCAACCTTGATCTTAGAAGAATCTCCATAAATTCCATTAATTAATGGAAATGATGCTGCTGGCCTGCAAAATTTCAGAAGGAGATTATGGAAAAGTAAAAATTAGCCAGTGGATTTAATGCTATTCGAATTTGACAAATAATACACCATACTATCAAATGCAACATTCAGAAAGTTATTTTCTTCTCTTATACTATAAGGCAATTTATTAGAAACATCAAATTTTTTTAGGAACAATTTAAGAGTCAGACCACAAGGAGATATGCCAGGACAGAAAGGCTAGAATATATTTTCCAATGCTAGGGTAGAAGTGTGCACTTCACTTGTCATGTAAGCTGACCGCTTCGACCAGCAAGACTCAGTTATCAAAATTGATTCATAAAAATGAAAGTACAAAAACTACTGAATCAGAAGTAATGATACAGATTTCAGACTACTGAATAGTGGCATTCGCTGCAGAGTATTGTACAGAAAGAATTCAAGTCATGCGAAAGCCTTCCTATTTACAACTTTCAACAATAAAGACAAGAAAACCTAGCCGCGTATAGCTATTTATGATATAAAAGCACCAAGCCTATTACACATCTGCAGACTGTAGCAAATGGCGAGTAGAAGCATAGCTCTCCTTTGACAATTGGTTTAGCAGTAAAAATCTGCAGTACTACTTGTCTAATTAAAGTTATCTGTTAAAAGATAAAACAGACAGCTAAGAATATTACTTCCACTAAGTCAGCTCATAAGCCATAACAGAGGAAGAATAAAGGAGATTGTTTGGAAAAATACAAAAAAACTGAGAAAAACATTAAATCTTAAAACTCAAAATACTGGTGTGTTTAATACAAACATCAACTGCAAGTTCAAGTTGAGGTAGACAAAACAAGAGAAGGAACTAAGCATAAGATTGTACAGGCATACCTTAACAAAGTCTCTGCAACTTCAGGACTAGTATTTGACCCCCTTGAACTGCGGCACCAATATGTTGACAATAAGATGATAAAGAAGCACATTTGATACATAACTGGAAATTCTGTATGAAGAATATAGGAAATGGTCCAGGAATTATGTCAAACCATCTAGGTTCTATTTCAGAGGCATAGGATGAAACATTGGGGGAAAGCAATGTCATTGCATTCAGGATAAATAACAGATTCCAAACCCATATGAATAAATGAACCTGAGGCACATACAATGTAACCTTGAGCATATGTGCTCGCTAGTATAAAATCAGCAAGCAGCTCCACTAAAGAGCTACTTGTGATTCGGATTAAGACATTGTTACTCTCCAACATAATTGCATTCGTCCTTGCATTCTAAGGCATAACAAAAACAACAATAAATGCAGCACAAGGCAGCAGAACAACTACGGATTCCTACATTCTATTTCACCAATCGACTAATTCCAATGCCGCCGCATTTGACCGCTCCACCAACCACTCAATCTTATCCAAAACAACGTTGTTTCAAGTTCCGATCGGATAAAGAATTCATGATGCCATCGTATCAACCAAAATTAAGTTCATTCGAATTCAGCGGCAAAAGGAATAAACAAGAATGAAGAGTACCGATTGAGAAATGAATGAGTAGATGAGAGAGATAGGAAGCGAGCTCTGATCCTGATGAGAGACGGAGCACACGAGATCACCGGATGCCGTAGCCTAGACAGCGCCATAGATCAAATTCGCAGCAAATTCTCCTTTCTCCTACTTCTCTATATTAAATGATTTCTACATAAGCACACAAAATGTAGATGAATTCGTTTTTTCCCACTTTTACAAACTAATGTGTCCAAAAAGAAAAAAAAAAGCTTTTTTTGTCACTCTAAGTCTGTTTAATAAATATTTTAATAATAAATTAAAAATTATGATAAATTTAAGTTAGTAAAATATTTATAAAATGAATATTAGGTATAATATGAATATTTCAAAATATATAACAAAATATATTTAATTATGTCTTTTTTATTTTTGAATTTAGGATACGCCACATATATTTAGTTATGTCCTTTTATTATTAAATTCTGGATCTGCTACTTAAATGTTTAATTATGTCACTTTATTTTTTAATCCTGGATCCGCTACTGAATGAATTGATATATGTTGGAAATGAAGGCTATTCCGATCCACGATGTGGTAGCGGGATTGGGAGCGATCCAGGGAGTGGTGTTTGAGATCATCATCACATTCGGGCTGGTGTACACCGTGTACGCGACCGCAGTGGACCCGAAGAAGGGGTCACTTGGAACCATCGCCATCGGTTTCGTTGTGGGTGCCAACATCTTGGCTGCGATATGACTTGAATTAAATTAAAATTTGAATAATTGGGTAATACTCAATCCTCGATACATTAAAATTTCAAAATCCTAATACCCGAACCCATTCCTGATATCCTATTTTTCATGTTTATGGTATACATTATCTGGAAATTTTCTGATCAAATTAGGATTATTCGATACTCGATATCCAAACTGACAGTCGTATTTCCATCTATATGACTCATTATATACTGCAAATATTTTTATTAAGAGGGAATATCGTTTTTAATACATAAACTATCCCAAATGAGCAAATTTAGTCCGTAACATTTCATAATATCTTTTGAGGTCCATCAATTATAGGTTAATACCAATTCTACAACTTTTAGCTATTTCCAATATTTTCATGACCAAAGTACCCTTAAGGCTATGAAGGGCAATTCAATCTATTTACCCTCTCATTACGTGCGAAAGTGAAAGATCAGGTACCATTTACGTGCGAAAGATCAGGTACCATTTTTTAGACTACAATTACTAATAATATTAATATTGATTAATAATAATAGTATAAAGAGTGAGGAGAATGAGAGAAGATATTATAATACCACTTTTGGTACTAATTTTATGTATGCCCAAAAAACCATCTATGACATAAATGGGAAAATATATTTGTTTAAAGGGCATTTTGGGAAGAAAATTGCATCAGGTACCAAAAATGTGATTTATAGGTACAAAAAACGATATAAAATAAAGATCAGGTACCATTTACGTGCGAAAGTGAAAGACCAAGTACCATTTACGTAGTTCACTCTATTTTTAATTGTCAATTTTGTATTGCTCTTAAAAATAACATATTCTTCTGTGTATAGCTTTAAGATTGAAAAATTAATATTCCATCTAATAAATTGAACTACTTTTATATACAAGTATAAGTATAATATTTACATATATTTATACCTAAGTTATTTCACTATTAATATTAAATATAGTACAATGATTTAAAATATTACAAATAAGTAAAACTAAACGTAAATAATTAATAGTAATAAAATATTAATATCATAAAGATATTTTTATTTTGAAACTAAAATTAGAGGAAATATCTTTTTTGGTACATCAACTATCCCAAATTATAAACCTATATAAACGCGATTTTCGTTTCATTTTCATTTGCACCACTTGTTTTAACGAGTTTTCTCTCTCTCTAACTTTTTGTACAAGAGCATCATCGAGCGATGGATCACAACAACGAGTCCAGTCCAGCGACGAGTGGATCTCAGACTCCCACGGTACCTGTGGGATCTGGATGGGGGCAGATGGGCCCGGGGTTTAACATCCCTTGGAATCAGATGATGGGGATGATGGCCGGTGCGCCGGGGGGGGGCGCAGGGGGTATGCCGTGGGGGATGACGGGCGGCGGGCAGTCAGCGCTCGGGTGGGTGGGGGGGGGTATGCCCCAGATGCAACAGGATGATGTGCCAGGGCGGGATGCCCGGGGGGATGTAGCACGGTATGCATCCCGGGATGCGGGGGGGGGGGGGGGGGGGGGGGTTCAGGGGTCACCGGGAGGGGACACGGTATATCGGCCCTCGCTTGATTTTTTGACGGCTTCGTCTCACACGTCGACCCCAGTGGAGACGCAGTTCACTGGCGATAACCTTCTGTCATTGCATGATATGGGGATCGATCTCGAGGATCCGGATACTCCCGTTCCGGCGAGGCGGGCCGCGCCGAAGAAGAAGACGAGGGGGAAGGCCAAGGCGGTCGGCGAGTCATCGCAGCCCGCTGTTGACCACACCCCTGGCCGGAGGAAGTGGACGAAGGATGAGTACGCCGGGGTGGCCAGGGGGTGGTTGGAGGTGTGCGACGATCCGCTGGTTGCGAACAACCAGCGGGTCGTCAACATGTGGGCGAAGATCAGAGCTGCCTATAGGAGGCATTGCCCGCACGGGAAGGACTTTAGCAACGAGGAGGTCCGGAAGGGGTGGGAGCGCACCAGGGCCGCGGTGGGCCGTTTTGCGAATTTGTACGCCAACGCCCTCCGTCAGCTCAGTAGTGGGCAGAATGAGGACGACGACCGGAGGATAGCCGCGAGTCAGTTCCCCTTGGAGGGGAAGTATAAGGAGTTCACCTTCTGGGAGTGCTTCTTGTTGCTGAAGGACTCCGAGAAGTTCCGGGCGGGATGCGACGCTGGGTGGCCGAAGAAGCAGCGACTGAACTATAGCGGCGACTACAGCGGCAGCGGCGGCGGATCCCACGACCTCCCCCACGGCGACGGCGATGAGGAGTAGAGAGCGGCGGGGCTCATGTGTGGAAGCCCTTTTTTTTTAAAAAAAATCATGTACTTTTTTTTAAAAATCTTTGTACTTTTTTTTTAATGGAATGGATTATTTTTCCCGTATATGTGTCGTACATTTAATTCCGTAATTTAATCGTAATTTTAATTCCGTAAATGTAGTATATTTTGAATTATTTTTATTGCGGCTGGCCTAAATCTGATGTGGCAGGTGGATTTTTTAGTGTTGCTGACGTGGCAGGGGAGAGAATGACTGGCCTATTGCTGGCATATGGCTGGCCTAAGCACCATTGCGGATGCTCTTAGTTTCTTCTTCCTTATTTTTTAAACATTTTATCTTCCTTTCTTTTTTCTTTTTCTCCTTAGTTTATGTTTCTTCTTCCTTCTTTTTTCTTCTCTTGTTTTTCTTCTTTTCTTTTTAGTGTTTTATACATACATCTAATTGCATTAATAATATAAATCAAGAACAAAATGCCAAATTAAATTAATTATTTTAAGTAATTAAATCAATTGAATATTTTTTATTAAATTTTTTATACTCATTTTAAGGTTGAAACACCTAACTAAAAATATTCAACTCTTTATATCATTATGAATACAATTCACAATGTTAAATTTTTATTAAGGCTATATTAATAAGTTACTAATTTATGTAAAATAATAATAATAATAATAATAATAATAGTTATAATTATTAAAATATTATTATTACATAATATTCTGGTGATTCATAATTTATATAATTATACTACAATTATTTATTAACTACTAACACTTTTTAGTATTATTATAATAATTAAATATAATTATATCTATAATTATAATTAAGTATATTTGAATGATATAAAAAAATAAATTAATTATTAATCTATAACATTAAAATAATAATATTAATATTGATTAAAAATAATAGTATAAAGAGTGAGGAAAATTAAAGAAGATATTATAATATCACTTTTGGTACTAATTTTATTTATGCCCAAAATATCCTTTATGACATGAATGGGAAAATTAATTTGTTTAGAAGGCATTTTGGGAAAATAATTACATTAGGTACCAAAAATATGATTTATAGGTACCAAAAACAATATAAAACAAAGATCAGGTACCATTTACGTGCAAAAGTGAAAGATCATGTACCATTTATTTAGTTCACTCTAATGAAAATGAGAGGGTAAATAGATTGAATTGCCCTCATGGCCTTAAGGGTACTTTGGTTATGAAAATATTGGAAATAGTCAAAAATTAGTTGAATTGATATTAACTTATAGTTGATGGACCTCAAAAGATATTATGAAATGTTACGGATCAAATTTGCTCATTTAGGATAGTTGATGTATAAAAAAAGATGTTCCCTCTTTTATTAAATATCAACGCTCGTTCTACTCTAATTATTTTTATTGAAATTCTATAATATTACACTCTGATTTCATTTTTATAGTCACGAAGAGAGCAGTACTCTATTCGCCAATTAAAAATAGTTTCATTGGTGGACGATATGAGTTTTAATGCAAAATTAGTATAGTATGAAAAAAAGATATGGTAGAAAGAATGAGAAAATGTAGATAAAATAGGAAAGAAAGAGAGAGAAAAAAAGTGAGTAATAAATTGGATATGACTTTTTATATTTAGTACGAGACTAATTTTTATGGACAGACGAAAATGAAAAGATGAGAAAATATAATTCTATAACTATTTTCCCAATTTTCCAGGATTTAACTCATGCATAAACACAAATTTACTTGGCTGATTCTCAACAACAAAGTTGGAAATGCCTCATGGGGAAGGGAGTCAAGTTGAGTTACATAGTTGATTCTCAACAACAAAGATATAGTGATACACTGCTGAAATATTGATACGACCATCACTCAATAAATAAAAGTCTCTCTCCTCTCCCAAAACAAACACTAACACTTCGTGGCTTTATTTGATAAAAAGGAAGCAATCTGAGCAAAACGCCAAATAAAACTATAGCAAATGACGAGTCGAACCAACACACATATTCCACCTGATCAGATGAGTCTGGCACCAGAAAACGTAGTCGCAGCTCAACCAAGACCTCAGTTCTTTACTGTAGTCACATGCCTCAGAAGCATGGAGACGACATCAGGGGAGATTCTGGAAGCTTCTGCCTTCAGGTGATGGATCTTTCCATCTGTTTCTTCTTCAAGGCGTTTCACATTAGCACCTGAGTCTCCACTGCTCTGTGCACATGAAGGAGAAATGTTCAATATAGTAATGTGTGGAGAAGTGAAGAAGATTTATTAATGGGACTATTGAAATAAACTAGTGTCATATGCCTATTGAATTATTACCTCGGCCACCTTCCTTTGATATTCAGCCTCCATTTGAGAACGAAATTCAGCAATTTCCTTCTCGGCCTCCTCTTTTGCCTGTTTAAGTCTGGCTTGTTTTGCTGTGCATGATAGCCAGAGCTAAAAGTGAGAGTCATTCTATGAGCGAAGCACATAAAAGTAGTGTTTATTAAGTGTAGAAACTTAAGGCGTGTTTGAACGAGACCACGTTCATCCACCCCTATAGACTATATCCCTCCAATCCCCACAGCCATGGGAGAAATGCAAAAAGGGGGTATTTAACTGACAGAGAAATACAGTACTACATCAGACTTCAGACGGTCACACTATCATCAGAATTTTACAGTCTCCAAAAAAGGGTTCCTAGCTACCAAAGAAAGCAAGAGCGTAAACAATTAAGCATGAATACCCAGGTAAAAAATCATCACCAGTTCTAGCAGCATTGACAATGTGCTGAGCCTCTTGTTCTGCAGCTAGCAAGAGTTGAATTCCATTCTGGCTACTGGAGGCCATGTCGGGGGTGACTGAAACAAGGCTTCAGAGATAAAACAATGTAAACTAGTTAAACTCACATCAAGGTGATGCCAAAGCATCAGCAGTGCGAGATCACAAAACTTCATGCTAAAGACTTTGCAACAAACATGCACAACTTTTCATGAAATTCCAATTCATTAATTAAATCCCATGAAACTGTTCAAATTAAGAGGACAACTCAGATTTAGAAGGCAATCATTCATGATTAACTGAAATAAGTTAGGAAACAACCAGTTTCAAATAATAATAAAGCATAATAGTACTCAGTACACTAACTACTACTACAACTAACCTGATCATCTGCTCTTCATTAAACTGAAAGCAGAATTGAATACCTAATCATGCATTAATCTGAGAAAACTAAGAATCGCCACAGATCCCAAACTTATTACTATATCCAATTCAAACCTCGCCACATTACATCCTCTCTACTCGAATTAGTGGAAGCCAACGGCTCAACTCTGACGCCATCCCAAAAGCAGAGATTCATTTATGCCAAAATTGAATCACTAAATAAGAAAACTTAAGGATCGCAGTGCTAATGATTGAAACGATCACCACTTCCAAACCCCACCATCAAATCAGCACACCCCCAAACAAGAGTACGTTTTGAGACAAGATTATTAATTGGCAGAAAACGGGGCATATCACAACAAGGTCTGCAAATCCAGAAAGAGAAATTTGCTCTAGCGCAACAGCAGATCTAACCATCCACGAACCATATACATCGAACATTATCGGAAAATTGAGAAAGTTGAAGAAAATTACGGCAGTGAAAAGGAAGAAAGCAGAGAGATTGGAGTGATGTAAGCACCTGGAAAGAGAGAAACTAACAATGGATCAGACTTGAGAGCGTGAATGAGGGAGAGAGGGGTGGATAACGACGATTTGAGAATCCAACGAAACAAATTGACCGTTTAGTTTTTACTAATGCTTGGGTGTCTTTTCACAATTATCTTCAAAATTTTTTGCATATTTCGTTGGTATTAATATTTTTAGGGAAAATCATATGTTTCGTCTATAAATTGATAAGTAATTTGGTTATTACCATAGGGTTATTATGTGATCATATCTTTATTATTTTTAACAAAAAAACGATAAGTTTTAAAGAATAGGAAATGGGGAAGAGAAGAATAGTACCAAGACTTTGTTTCTTACCAAATCCTATACCATTCCGTCTATAGGACTTATCAAAGAATAGGAAGTGGGGAATGGAGGAATAGTACCGAGACTTTGTTTCTTACCAAATCCTACACCATCCCGTCTATAAAATAATAAGTTATTTGGTTATGGGTTATCATATGATAACACTTTTATTAAAATATTTCTAAATAGAAAGATAAAATTGAAATATTGGGAAAATGTTTTTAAAAACATATGAATGTATAAAATGAGAATTTTAAAAGAGCTACGAATAGAGAATGCATGAGAGATCATCATATTGTACATATATGGACTGCGAATTAATAAACTTAATACAAAAACCTTTTTCATAAATTGATTAGAAGTAGATGGTATGAGATAGAAGAATGATACAAATTCATAAGTTTAGAGCAATAGTAATTTTTTTCATAAAATGGTTAGAATTAGAAATATAGGTAGTATAAGATAGAAGAATGATATGCAATCGATCCAATGTACCATGTGTCTAGCATCATCCAACAATTAATGGCCATCAACGTTCAACATTCAGCCATTGTAGATCACACTCGTTGTGCTAGGCTATATTGGTCGACTTCTCATTGTTTGTTTCGTGCTAGTCCATCGGCCATCATCGATTCTGTTGGCCTTCGCCCCCAAGTCCCAAAAATATTGGTCATCCGCCCTTGCCCCCCGCCCATTGCAAGTCGTATTCGACTGTGCTTGGCTATAGTGGTTGACCTTACCACGACCTTATTTGTGTAGTCCCTCAGCCCTCATTGGATACTATCGTCCCTCGCTAAAAAAACATATTCGTGCGAGTCCGGCATTTATCCAAAACTTCCTCCGTCCATCAAAGGATGCTAAGGGTATCTCCACCGGCGCCCCTCCCGGTCGCCGGTCGGCAACGTCCGACCGGACGTCCGCCGTAGGGAGCGGGAAAGGCGCCCACGCCCGTCCTGAGTGCCCGTCGGATGGGCTCGCCCCTCGCATCGACGTCCGACCGGACGTCCGCCACTGTGGCGAAGGTCGGACGTCCTGAATTTTTAATTTTATTTTTAAAAAAAAAACTCTATAAATAGGGCTCCCCCAGCTTCATTTCATTCGCACCACATGTGTTGACAAGTTTCTCTCTCTAACCTCTTTTTTCAATTATCTATAATGGCGAGTAGTCGTGCGGGTTGTAGTGGCGGAGACGCTAGTGATAGTGATGGTTATAGTGATGATGAATTGGATCTCGCTGTGCAAGAGGCGATTGATCGACGGCTCCGGCAGAGGCAGCAGCGGCGGCGGCCGTGCCTCGGCCGATCCATCGCCGACGGCATGTACCCCAGGACCACATTGCTGCACATATTCGGTTGTATGAGGACTACTTTGCTCCGCAGCCGCGTTTTGGGGATGCCTTATTCCACCGACGTTTTAGGATGCATCGTCCTCTGTTTATGCATATCGTTGGTGCATTAGAGAGAAGGTACGAGTTTTTCAGGATCAGGGAGGATGCGGCTAGCAAACCCGTACACACGCCAATACAGAAGTGTACGGCCGCAATCAGGCAACTGGCGTACGGAGGCCCGGCCGACATGTTCGACGAGTACCTCCACATTGGGGAGTCTTCAGCCGTCGAGTGTCTGTTGGAGTTTTGCGCGGGCGTTAGAGCGATATTCGGGGAGAGGTATCTTCGGCGTCCGAGCCCCGAAGACTGCCAGCGGCTAATTAATATGCACGGGTCGGTGCACGGGTTCCCTGGGATGTTGGGCAACATCGATTGTATGCATTGGGAGTGGAGGAACTGCCCCGCCGCCTGGAAGGGGATACACACTTCCGGCTTCAAAGCCAAGCTTCCCACGATGATCCTTGAAGTTGTAGCTGACTACCGGCTGTGGATATGACATGTTTATTTTGGAGTGGCCGAGTCGAACAACGACATCAACGTCCTCCAGTCGTCGCCCCTGTTCAACGATCAGTGCAATGGCGTTGGTCCCGCCATCAGTTTCGTCGCCAACGGCAACCAGCACAACATGGGATACTATTTGGCGGATGGGATATACCCAAACTGGCCCGTCTTTGTGAAGACGATCAAGCATGCGATCGGGCCAAAGAAGTCTTACTTTGCGACCCGGCAGGAGGCAGCGCGCAAGGATGTTGAGCGCGCATTTGGTGCGCTCCAGAGTCGATGGGCGATGGTGAGGGGTCCGGCACGGCAGTGGTATATTCCCAACATCGGCGATATCATGTACGCGTGTATCATTTTGCACAACATGATTGTTGAAAGTGAAGGGGACAAACTGACTCAGTCGACCAGCGAAGATGACACGGGTGCCGGTCCAAGCCACGGCGTGGCCACCGCGAATGTGAACATGGGGGTACCTCATGGAGAGGTTGAGCCGTTGCGCGCATTTGCCGACATGCGGCAAAGAAATGCCCATATTCGACTTCAGGAGGATATCATCGAAGAGGTTTGGACGCGGAGGGGTGGACACTGATGTGGTTGTTTTTTTTTTCTATCTACTATGTAATTTTTTTTCGAATGATGTATGTTTTTTTTTAATGAAATATTCGTATTTCCCGTTTGTATTTGTGTCGAATTTAATTCCGTGAATTTTTTTAATTGTGAATTAATTTAATTGTGGGAAGGGCTAGTGGGAAGGGCTAGTGATGTGGCAGTGGAATGGGAAGGGCTAGTGCTGATGTGGCATGCAGTTTTTGTGGGAAGGACTAGTGGAGGGGCGAGTGGGAGGGGCGCCACCGGAGTTACCCTAATGGCATAAAACTCTGCGCACTTCGAACATAAACAATTTTTGTGGCCGATATCTTCTCATGACTTGTCCCTTGGGTTCTATAAGCCATCATCCCTTGATCCCAAAAAATTCTTATCTCAATACCTATTCCGACCACATGAACATGGGGGATGCCAATACATGAAACTTTATGCACCGTGCAATGAGGTTTATGAAAATCTAAGCCTTGAGAGTTGAGAATTTTCTCTTAAAAGTTCAAGTTTTTAATTAAAATTCCACCAAGTCTAGTCCCAGATATAGTTGAGAAATAGGATACATGTTTTTTTATTCTCTTTTTTGGTTGTTAGTTATCCAACTAATTTCTTATCTCACAACTAAATAGCGAGTTTCCATGTTTTTTCTAATACATGCTCTTAGTCTTACTAGTATCAAACTATATTTTACCTTACTATTCTTTTTCTAATTTAAGAAAAATAACTAACCAAAATTATTTTGATTCTCTAAATTGAATCCTTCAATCTAATTTTCTAACCTTATACGAGTAATTTAATTCTTGATTTGGGCTTGATTATCAAATAGCAAATGGGCCTGTGCCTAAGTTATTGCTAACAAGTTAGATCTCCACGAATATTTCGATATTTGATCAATTTTGACGTGGTCCGATACATTTTCACTTTTGGATTGAATGTCATATTCTATTCACGGGCCATAACTTTTTTTCTTCTAAAAAATTATCTTTCCTATTTTAAAACACTGACAATTTTTTGTACTATTATCTATTTTAACTTCTTAAAATAAGAATACATATAATTTTATGTTATCCTAAAAATTGTTCATCTTCCTTAAAATGAAGAGAGTACTTTACAAAGGGAACACAAAATAAATTGTGGCTGCAACTACACCACTATTGACAATAACAACAATGAGGACACAGAAATCTCCACAAAATCCAACCATTTGTGCCTGCAACTATACAATGTAAAATATTTAATCGTAGTTTTGGAACTATATTTTAAAACGGCGAGCATTTCAATATATTCTTGTTTATCGAAGGAATTGGAATAAAAAACCGCATATTCTTCAATCAAATTGGATTTAGTCAATTACACCGCGAAGCATTGACTTTAAAGCAGCACCACTAGTCTAATTAATAATTAGTCCTGTACTAATAATTGCGTTTAGTTAAAAGTCAAGTCAACTCATTAAAATGGATTAGTGCATATTTGATGGTTGATGTACTCCATTAGATTTGCATTTACTTCCAAAAGGTTACCACTTGTAATATTTAAGGATCATTTAAATCCAATGATTAAATTAAAATTAATATAGGTTGAACATTCGGAAATAATATTTTATTCAATAATAGACACTTTATGATACCACCGAAACTCATCTTACTTTTTTAAAAATTGACCTTATTTAATCAACGTATATGTTACTCACAAAAAAAAGAAAAACATTTTCCACTTAATAACTATCATTACCCTACCTCCGGAATTAAATGTCTCATTATTTTTTGTTTGCCAATAAATTTTCATTCTAAATTTACTATTTTTAATACATATACATTATATTCCACTAACTCATTACACTCCTAATTTATTATACTACTATACAAATTATAAAACAATGGTCCAAAACCAATATAGATTATTACTTGTAAATGAAATAAGTCCACATGGGATTCTTTATTACATCTATTTCATAAATGACACATATGCATCCATATGAGATTAAACAATTTATCTCAGTAGGGAAATAATCACCTTAGAAAATTCACACAATCATTGTGGAAGATTCATATTTAATTGTTAATGTTTGTATTTATCCGATCAACTATAAAGATTGTGGGAAAATACTAGATTTTAGACTTAGTTCATGAGTATCAACTGTAGTAAAACCAATAGTAGTATAAAAAAAAGATGTATATTGTATTAAAAACTTTTTCTATTTTTTTTATGAAGTTAAATAATTTCTGAATCTCATAATTTAGAACCTATATTACCAGACAGTACACAAGTACACATTATTTAATTTGACTTTACGAATTCATCATTTTTTATTTCTAATTTAGTAACTCCCCAATTGCATGCCGAAATCCGATATGGAGTATATATATGCACACATACTAGAGGTAATAGGATTATCTAGGAGAGTGGAAAGAAAGTTGCGATTTCCAAATTATACTCACTTCAATTAACAAAATCTCGAATTGATCAAAAACCCCAACGACCAAACCCCAATTAGCGTCCTCGAAGAAAATGGAGGGAGTGGATGCTCCTGGGCAGGGGACAGTGACGTGCGCCGCCTGGATTCGGCGGCCGGAGAACGCGCATTTGGTGGTAGTCGGGAAATCGAAACCCTCATCTCTCCAGATCTTCTCATGGGATCCTATCACTACTTCTCTCTCTGCCTCTCCCAAGGTTTAATTTTATTTACTATTTTCCAGAATCTATTTCATTAATTTTAGGAATAGGATGCAAATGATGATCATGAGCACTGATTGTCGTTTATTCTTATTTATTTCACTGTTTTTGGAATTTTGTGCAGGCTAAGTATGAACTTGGAGAAGGTGATGATCCAGTAATTATTGCGGTGCATCCCACTGGAGATGAATTAGTTTGTTCTACTAGCGCTGGTGATTGCAAGTAAGCAATTGTATTTTGTTGAAAAATGGAAAAATACATTTTTCTTTAAATTGTTTTAGTCATTTTAATTTCATTAATTCATTTGTGGAATAGATGTTAAATAGAATTGGAGTTGTTATGTGACTGAGAATTTAGGTTAATCATTCAGGACTATGAACTTGAATATATATATAGTTGATAGAATTTTCAGTAGTAGTATTTGGTTTTAATCCCTTCGCCTGGAAACTGAAGAGTTGATACAGGTCCCTGTTTCAATGCACGTAACTTCCTACCACAACTTCGCTTCTCCTTTTCTACATATTGACTGACTACTTCACACCATCTGCAGATTGTTGGAGTTGGATAGCCGGGAAGACAAAATAAAACTTACTTCAAAAGAACAACTTCTACTGCAGGGGATTGGCCTACAAAAATGTTTGGCTTTTAGTGTTGATGGAACTAGATTTGCTACTGGTGGAGTTGTAAGCTTCTTTCTACCATGATACTACTGCATACGAGTTTATGCCCTTATGATTATTGAAATATATTTATCTTGTATTTCCACTTTACTTTCAAATTGAAGGATGGATGCCTTAGGTTATTCGAGTGGCCAAAGATGGTTGCCATTTTGGAAGAACCAAGAGCTCATAAATCATTTCAAGACATGGATTTTAGGTATATGAGTGTTAAGTTGATTTTTAATTTACTTTTAGATAGTTTTGCATTTAATTTACTTTTAGATAGTTTTGCATATTGTTTAGTTTATTCTATACTCTTTGTGCCTTTTGTTTTCTTTCCATTCTTATAGCGAACGTATTCGGACTCTCATGTATTATACATGGCGCTTTGCCTGTTTTGACTCTGCAATTTTGGTTATCAGGTCCATCTTTGCGATGGGCAGGTTGTGTATTTTAGGTTACTTTTTTAGCAGACAACTATCTCGAAATGCATAGGCTTATTATGACAATAACTGAGGATCATAAAAAGTGGAGTACTACAAAAATTCTCTTACTAGGAAATTGGAATGAGCTCTTGACATTACATTTATGTTACTAATTATTCTGCATTTTTGCATTTTACTATCCAATTTTAATTTTTCATTTGGTTCTCTTCTTATTCTTCTATGGTTTTATGGATTATTTTCAAGTTATTTAAAGTGTTTGATGGATAAATTAATACTGAATCTTGGTATCACTTTTTTGCAGTTTAGACTCAGAGTTTTTAGCTACAACCTCAGCTGATGGTTCAGCGATAATATGGAACACAAGTGATGGCACTCCAATTACAACTTTGACCCGGAACTCTGTATGGTTTGTTTCTCCATAAGTTCTATGCATCAAATACTATGCAATGGAGGTTCTAATTTGGCTCGTGTTGCAGGACGAGAAGATTGAACTCTGCCGGTTTTCTAAAGATGGGACAAAACCATTTTTATTTTGCTCTGTTCAACGAGGTATGGTGGTATCTTCCATCCATAGAGAAGGCAGTCAATTAGTATGATTTTATTAAGCTGAAGACCCGTAAAGTTTTTCTTGACATGCGATGTCCTTTGTGCAGGAAATAAACCACTTACTGCTGTTTATGATATAAGCACGTGGAAAAAAATTGGGCACAAGAGGTTACTTAGAAAACCAGCTGCGATAATGTCTATTAGTTTGGATGGAAAATATCTTGCTCTGTAAGTGTTTAGCCTCTTTCTAAATTTCCTTTTCTATTCTTTCTTGGTGCTATTTTGTTATGTACATTGAACGCAACTACTGTATTAATGTGCTCTCTGGAAGGATGCACAGAAGTATTCCAAATGCGAAAGTTGTTTATGTTAGACACAAATATACTTCATTAGTTCTAGGGGCAGCTTAGTGCACAAATGTCAAAGCCATAATGTGGTGAACAATCAATACCCTTTTGAGATTTCTTTAACTTTACTGGAACTTGCTCTCAATTGGGAACTGTTTCATAGTGGATATCTCATGGTTCATATAGGTTTAGTGAGACTTGAACTGCACTGTTTTGAGTTTTTCACGGTTGCATCTGTAATGACTGGAGACCTTTTTTCTCATTCATTTTAAAATTGGTATGAATTATTCTACCTTTAAGAAAATTCGGTCACTCTTTTTGACTTAGTGGGAGCAAGGATGGAGATATATGTGTTGTCGAAGTGAAAAATATGGGGATCCACCACTGGAGTAAGAGGCAACACCTGGGTTCCGAAATTACATCATTGGAGTTTTGTCCTAGTGAAAGGTAAGCTTTAGGAAAAGAGAATATAACATGCATTGTATATACCTGTGGCTTTTGCAATAAGGATTCCCATCCATCTCTTGTCTACTTGTGGCTTTTGCAATAAGACATAAATCATGATGGCCAATATCTTCTCCAAACCTGCCAAACATAGTTTATTCACCGGAAGCTCACTCGTTCCACTCAGTAACTCAACTGCTTTGGCGTTGCAGGGTAGTACTTACCACTTCTAACGAGTGGGGAGTGATGGCGACGAAGCTCACTGTTCCTGCTGATTGGAAAGGTCTCTCTATTTGGTTCTCCTCCATCTTCCTTCTTCTCTTAACTGAAATGATCATGGATCATCGACTGTCTTAACGTTGTTTTGCTTCTACTTGCAGATTGGCAAATCTACATGCTACTGTTGGGGCTGTTTCTGGCGTCACTTGTTGCATTTTACGTAATCTTTGAGAATTCAGATTCCTTCTGGAACTTTCCAATTGCACAGGATCAAGCTGCTCGACCAGTCATTGAAACTGTTGTGGATCAGCAATATGCGGAAAATTTGGACCTAGATTATGTTGAATTCTAGCTACATAATTTGTCACTTCTGGAGTGTTCAGTTAAGTAGTATACTTTATTTAGATTAAAGTAAAGACTACTGTTTTCTTTGCTATTCTTTGTTCCACATCTGATATATCCAGCTATGAAATTTGAGATGATTTTCTGAAAGATTGACATTTGGAATCTTAATTTGGTTAATAGCTATAAGGAATTTTTGAAATGCTCTGTTCATGAGATTTATTGTTAATTGCATTACTATAACAAGCCTATTTGATTAAACTACATAAAATGTTGCAACACTAATCCTTATACCAAAAGACAATTTTTTTTTGTTACACCCAAAAGAGAAATTTAACACTACACAGGACAAATTAAAATTTACAAAATCTCACTAATATTAGCTGAGTTTTCAATAGATTAGTTTATAGCTTTAGTTATTAGTTTTTTATATAGCCTAATACTCCGTTTAATTTTATGAGGATTCACCTAAAAGAAAAAAAACAAAGTACTGGTATATTCCATATAGTAGGAAATCCAAATAATGGTAGATTCAAATAGATTCAGATAAACCCCATCTCGAATTTTGTCACGTAATATAAATGTTTATGGTATAATATATTTTTACAAGACTTGTCGTAATAAATAAGAACTAATAGTATATGGTTAAAAAACTATAATTTCGGACAATTATTCGAGTCGTATTATTTTCCCCTACCTTTAAGTTTGCAAATTAAGAAAAGAAAAATGGACTCTATGGATCCACAGAAGAAGAAGAAAACCATATGTACATTAAATCATTGCGAATTAAGTACTAGTAGTACTATTCAAGAACATACTGTTATTTAATTAATTACTACATTATGTTTTTCAAGTACACTATGTTATTATTAAAATGAGAAACAGTTGGTAGGGTTTATTATTTCACACCCCGATTTTCCAAAACCCACAAATCTACTCTTTCCCGGTAAACTTTCTCAACTTGCTAATTTCGATCGTTTTCTTCAATCCTGGCTCGCATTTTTCTTCATCTCCTGTTCAAATCTGGGCACATGCTTAGCTCGCCTCTTCGTTCTTCATCTTCTTGTACTGTTTGTTCGACTGATTTTTTATGCTTTTTTTTTTCCTCTTTGGATTAATGTTTTATAGCTTTCCCATTTTTGGTGGAATTTCTCTGCGAATATGCTGAAATTAGTCCAAATGTGGGGAGGAGAAGAACAAATGCAAACACTGAGATTCTAGTTATGTTGATTTTGTTACTATTTTTCAGGATTTAATTGAGCTTCATTTTTGCATATCTCGCTTTAGATGCTTTTTTAAGGTATATTTGTTCTTGTTTATTTCGTGCTATCTTATTCACTCGATTTGTTTTATCTGTTGGCTTCTTTTTCTTTTTTCATTTTTTTCTATTTTGCGCTGGTTGTTTAGATTCTTGACATTGTGCATATGACTCATTGGGCGTGGTTTGAGCTTAGTAAATGTAGTTGATTGCAGTTGCAGTCCTTGAAAACTCAGTGACTGATTGTTTCCCTTTTTCCGCCCTTATAATTGAAGATTTGAAGCACGAGTAGTTGTAGGATGTAGACTTCCTCTTTAGACTTATTGCATTGTATAAGTAGGAAGGTGCCATCTGTGGAGAAATGAAGTTTCTGTAATTGATGAGAGAATATGTGCTTCGTATTCATCGTGTCTCTATTGTAAAGATTATTATTAATCAGACCCTCGCATCACGTTCTTCAGATTTTACTCTCTGGCTTTGCTGTGTGTGTCTAAGCCATGCAAGCCGTCAAGGTTGGCTGGGCTGGGCAAGTATTTGCTCTTGCCTCCAGCAATGACTCCAGTGGGAAGAAGACCCGGGTTAGACGGTCAAAAGAGGAGAGGAAGCTGATAGCTGAGTCTTTTATAAAGAAGTAAGTATCAGCATACTGTCTTCCTCTCTTATGCCCCTTCCATCTTTTTTATGTGTTGTTTTAGACATTTTCAGGGCAATTAGAAACTCTTCAAAATGACTTATCAGGCCCTTAATATTTGATGTGGACAATTTAAGCTGTGAAATAAATGATGAGAGAAAAGCAAGCATAATTTAGGAGCACGGGCTAACACACAGCCCACATTTGGCAACAAGATTCAAACTCGAAGAGAGAATATGTGCTACTTGTTTAATACTATCTCATGTTGAATGTTAATATGTTTTGTAGTTTTTGGATCATATATATGTTCAATAGTGTCATCTCTGTAAGTTTAATAAACAGTCATTTACCCATCCTACTGCCTTTTTTCGTTCTATTACTTGCAGAAATGTGTAGGAAAAAATTAGTATTAGAAAAGATTTTAGCACCACAGAAGCAGTGTTTGACCAGTTGATAGGGCTCGATAAATCAAAATGTTTAACTCTGGTTTTGTCTGGAGAGACTTGAGAATCGACCACATAACATCTTTTTAAAGTTAAAATTTTCAAAGATGGTGGATTGATTCCCATTTCTCTCATTTTTCCTCATCATACTCAAGTATATTAAACTTGGATTGCTTTTCAGATATCAGAATTCAAATGATGGGAATTTCCCATCCCTCAACCTGACACACAAAGAAGTTGGTGGTTCTTTTTATACAGTCAGGGAGATTGTTCGAGAGATTATTCAAGAAAATCGAGTCTTAGCCCCTCCTAAAGTGTCTCAAGAAGAACATGGCCTTTCCGGATTATTGGAACAGCATCCATTAGGATCTATCTCAATGGAACCAACTGTCGACTTGTCAGTATCAGATAGAGGTGATGTGGTAACGCACATTGCACCCAACGAGATTCCGTTTTCGAGTGCAGAAAATGTTACATCTTTCAGTGAATCTTATGAGTTGGCTGAGCAAAATGGAGGTTCTGATCGAACAAGTGAAAGCTATCATGTACCTAGTCATTATCGAGAAAAAAACATGGAAGAGGTTTCAAACTCACCTCAAACGAAAAGTCACAACCTTGAGGAAAATATTGTGAAGGGATTCGTGGTGGCTGATCATAACAAAAATACTGATGAGGGTCAAGGGAGTCAAATGCTTAGTGATGAGCAGTATCACGTTAAGAACGAGCACACAGTTTTCAAGGATAAAGAATTTGGGGGAAGAATTTATAATGAGCCCACAGCAATCAAGACTCTGAATCAAGAGAAACTCGAAGCTCAAACTGTAGAATCGTCTCTATCTGTTAACTCTCATACTAACTCCGATATAGTGGTGGAAACATTTCCGTTGAGGCCTGTACCTACAACAATTGACAAAATGGCTGGAGAATCTGGTAAACAACAAGAGGCAGCTGAAACGCTTGAAGATAAGGGAATGTGGCAAGAAAAGAAGACATTTACCCAGAGCTCTTCTAGTTTTGTCAGTAAGAAAGCTGACGAAAATAGGCATCCAGATTCAACAGTGGAAGTGAATGGTGAAAACAGGGATGCAAAAGTGGTGCTTAATCTTCAAGGCCCATCAATGGAAAATGCCAAACCCAATGAGCTTGATACAGGTAGCATTGGAGAGCTTGCGTCCAAGGTTTCGTTGCCTGATGGTGCTCAGGTATGTTTATATTTTTCAAAAAGCTCATGTACATATACATAACCACATGATGAATTTTCTAAGGATGTGTTATTGGTTCTCTATTCTTGCCATGAATTTATAAAATAAACCGCAAGTTAGCTCAAGCTTGAAACTATGCCTCTGATGCATCGTCACTTAAACTACGTTGTCTCCTGCAGGCCAGCAGTTCTAGCAAAACGTTGATCTCTGAGGACTCCACTGCAGTTGTAGGAAAATCCAGAGATCGAAATGATAACAACGTGGCAAAGGGAAACAATCCCACACTGGACAGAATCAATCTGTAAGTCTTTCCTATTTTCCCAAACTGTTCAAGTCTCTAAATGCCTTCACCCCTTCCCATCATCTCCCTGTTTTATTCTTGTTGGCAGAGAAACTTGGGATAGAGCAGCAAGGAATTCTCCTCAACCTGAAAGTAATCCGCTCCTGGCATTAGTGAAGTCGATCATCTCTTCGTTTGTGAAGTTTTGGACCGAGTAATTCTCATTTTCTCCGTTCTCTCCTTTGAGCAGTTCTTGATATTGGTCAGCCTTGTAGATTGTTTGTGGTGGCGTGATGCTCTCCATAGAGTTGTTGTTTGTTGCTAGTGATCTGTTTGAATTCAAGAATATGGGTCTGTTTTTTCACTGGGATTATTTTCTGCCATGTTCGAATAGAAGATGTTTGACCAGTAATGCTTTTTGTAAAATTACTAGTCATATGATCTTGGTATAATATTGGAGATGTATATAGTGAATGCTAAGTAGTACTAGTATTTTTGTCAAATTGTTAAATTGAAAAGTAATTAAATTTATCGGGTAATTAGTGGGAGAATTAATACAATTAACAAGAACTTGAAGGGACATGTCGCTGTATACACAATGATTGCACATGATTCCATGCACCATAAATTTCTTCTTCTCTTAGCTATTTATTGTGATAAATATAAGCCCCACATTCTTTCCTCAGAAAATAATTCTACTAACATATCAAAGCTACTAAATTCATTATAAAATTCAGAGCATTTAAAAATAATAGGCAAAAGAAAGAAAGATGGAAACCCACTTTTTGAAGTTTTGGGCGGGAAGCGAAGACACAATATGGAGTAGTGCATTAGAAAGATTTAAAATAAATTATTGTACTAATTATTATTATGAGAATGAAAAATTATTTTAATGGAAGTATGCATGTCCCCAGCTCATAAACATTTATCAAATTGAATAAAATGAGTTGGCAGCGTGGAATTTGCATAGCTTTTCATTTAATCGTTTAACTAGTTTTGAGATTGAACAAGGATTATGATTCATCAAATGATATACTCCTAGTTTGAATTATGATTTTTGAATGAATGGATGAAACAATGTTCTTATAGGTATTAAATTTTTAACTGTTAGTAGTTTTATATTGTCGATAGTGATAACTATTGTTAGGATGCACAATCACATTAGTTTTAGTTTTTAGTCAAATTATCATCATTTAGGCTGAATATTTTTTGGCCTTCTTTTCCATACAAGTCTTGCTTAATTCAGTCCATGAACATTGACTATTGGCTAAAAAAATGGAAATTCTCAATAATGTGAATATGGGACCGGCTAATTAGTAGTATCACTTATTTATAATGTATAGCTAAAAAATACTCCATACTAATTTACCTTTTGCCATAAATATTTAGATATTTATAAATTATGATCCTTATGCGTGTGGGCTCCATATTGGCCACCTCTTTTCCATCCATGATTTACTTTGTTAAGTAGGAGTATTTATTTATGCTGATTAGCTTATTATTATAATCCTTCAAATTTACATTAATTGCAATTCCCAATAAGTTAATCACCATCAGTTTCACTTCACCAACTAGAGAAAAGGGCAACTTTTTTGCATTTAGAGAAAATAAAGATAAGCGGACCTTCTGTTACCAAAATTTTATTATCACGTGGTTAGTGCTCGAGGCATTTTGTTTTTGATTTTGTATTGACAAATGTTGATCATCTACCTAATCCGATATTGATTTTGTTATAAAATCAGCCAAAAAACATGCCGTCTTTCGATTTGCACATTTTTTAAAAAGAATATGAACAAGACGACAACAATGTTGTTTGAGATTTTAAACGTACATTATGAAATTATAATGTAACCATATTTATTTAACATGTCTTACCAAAATGATGTCTAATAATTGTATAACCAAATACATGGACTCATAGTATTAAGTTACAAAGTTAAAGCCTCAAACCCTTAACTCCTAAACGAGAAATAAATTATTTTGCATTCCATATTAGCCAATAACTTAATTCGAATCTTCTTAATTAAATGCTAAAATCACACGATAAAAAAATATTAAAAATACTAGCTAGCGGCAAACTTCACGTGTCCTTCCATTGTCATTGTCACAATTTCCCTTTTCTTATAATAAAACAAGTTGACACTTTATTTAAATTTTTTATTTCAACCAAGTTTATTTAATTATATTCATTTATAACTTAAGCAGGAGATAAATTAATAGAACAAGGTAAGGTCCTCCTCTACCTACCTGAAAAATTACCATACTAGTTTGAAGGAAATTTTCTTTTAATTTATTTGTTCAAAAGCATTTATAGAAATAAAATAAATACTGATTAAAAAATGGGCATATAAATAATTCGTCTCCAAATCACCTTCCACTGAACTCCTCTGCTCCGATTCACACACACATATACACACACACGAATCAATCATGTCTGCGGATCTCGAATTGAGGCTTCCAATTATCAAATTACGCAATTCCACATCCGAAATCGGCAGAGATGATCTCAATCACGAAGAAATTTGCAGGAGCGAAGAGGAAGAAGGTTGCCAGACGCCGAGATCTCCGCGGCACATGATCCCCGCCGTCCTCCGCTGCCCTCCGGCGCCGAAGAAGAGGCGCCGCGCCGCCGCATGCAAGAGGAGGCTCTTCGAGCTGGATTTCTTCGAGGTCGTTGCGAGAGCAGAGGTCGACTCGTTTTTCAGAGGTGTGCAGGTAAACGGCTGCAATGGCGTCAAGCGGAATTGTTTTCTCTGAAATATTATTTTTAATTTTTTACACGAGTTTTGTTTGTGAATTGTTATACTCCTACTACTGCTCTATTTGTGTATGTAGTTTCACACGAGTTTTGTTTGTGAATTCTGATTCAGGTGAAATCTTGATCTGAATTACAGGATTTCTTAATAAATTTTATGTTTTTTTTTAAATAAGAGCAATTTATCTTAATCGTTTTACTTTACATTTATGAAGCTTAATTGATGAATATGATAAAATTGGGAATTACTGAAAAAACATAAACCTACATTGAACAATTTGCAGCAGAGAATTCGAATCGAATATTAAATTATTATAAATGGCGTTTTATTTTATACTATTGTGGAATTTGCTTCTTGAATATTTTTTGCAATTAGTATCTCTTTCTTTTTTAATTTTTTTTAAAGTTCCGGTAATATGGTTGACCATTTGATGATTTATTTTTTTAAAATATATGACATTTAATTTTCAGGACTTGGCTTTGAATTGATAAATTTCAAGATTTGATATATTTTATGTCTTTTGTTCTTGGGGTTCGCTAATAAATTATGAAAAATAATTGTGATCTTAAATAATGATTATGTTACTGGGTAAATATTTCAATACATGAATTAAGACATGAAGGAGATAATAATTGTATTAGTTCACTAATATTTATCACATAAATTGTAGTATTCCGTATTTTATTAATTACAATATGGCTTCAGTTATAAAAATATGGCATCTACTATTGTGGTATATGAGTACCACTCCACTTTTTCTCTTGCCGGCATTTCAACATAAAATCCCATCAAATTTATTGCCTGACCCATCTCTCATTAAATATTTATGTTTCCCAATATGTGAATCATATATCTAGAAAATTAAATTACATCAAACAAAAGGAATATTTTCTTGTAAATTTAAGGACTGATGGAATCCTTGTATAAAACTACACTGGTAATTATTATGAGCAGGAGAAATACTAAAAAATACCGGATTTAGTGTATCAAACAAATATCAAATTTTTGGTATACTATGTTTTTCGGTTAGATATAAATATCGAAGTTTTAGTATATATAGTAAATTATGGTATATATATCGAAATTGGACTCTGATCAATACCAAACCAGTCTTAAACCTTAAACGCTTATAAGACAACCTGAAGTTCATTATAATGAACTAATAACAAACTTATAATGAACTTCAGATTTTTAAATTATGCAAGATGATGTCATTGTTTAAAAATCTTTGATTTCTCTATAGTAAACTACAAATAAAGTTGTAATCAACTCCACATTGTTTAATAATGATGTGTTTGATGTTTAGCGTTTGATACTTGTTTGGTATATAAAACAAGGCAAAACACATCCATAGGTCCTTGTACTTTGATTGTTTATTTCAATAGGTCCTTGTACAATTTTTTCATTTTACCAAGTCCCTGTA
This sequence comes from Salvia hispanica, assembly GCF_029641045.1. Lineage (NCBI taxonomy): Eukaryota > Viridiplantae > Streptophyta > Magnoliopsida > Lamiales > Lamiaceae > Salvia > Salvia hispanica. Next base: position 7,507,316 of record NC_142694.1, read on the forward strand.
CTTTTATGGTATGTCATGTGCATACTGACATGGCGACATCAATATATATTGTAAAAATGGCAATACCACAAATACTGATATATTTATATTATATACTAGATATATTTATAAAAGGCAGTCTCGGGTGAATTTATGTGAATATGTAAATTTTCAGATTTTATATACTCACTCCGTCTTCCAATAATTGTCTACCTTAGTTCCTGCACAAATTTTAAGAAAGATACAGGAAATTAGGTTGAAAAAGTTCGTGGAATATGAATCTCACTTTTGTATGTTATTTTTATACTCCATCTGTCCCGCTTTAGGAGTCTCATTTAAATTTGAAACGAGTTTTAAGAAATATAAAGAAAAATTAGTGAAAAATAGTAGAATATGATGTTGAAAGTCAGGTATACCGCAAAAGTAAGGTATACCGAACTTCGGTATGGTATACTGAAAATGAGGTACGGTATCGGTATGGAAATTCGTCATACCGAAAATAAGGTATACCGAAAACTTTGGTAAGGTAAAGGTATGGCTTTTTCGCATACCGTATTTATGGTAAGGTATACGGTATGGTGGTTTCGGTAAGGTATACCGTACTTACCCACCCCTAGTTAAATGTAGGGCCTATTACCATTTATGGAATATTCCAACGAGACTTCTAAAAGAGGACACCTAAAAATGGTAAACTGTGACTCTTAAAGTGTGATGGAGGGAGTAATAAAATATGAGTGAAAAGAATTAGTGAAATGTGAAGTCTACTTACCATTCATAGTAAAAGAAAAGTGAAAATGAATAATCAATGGAGGACTGACAAAAATGGTAAAAGTGGACAGTTAATGGGAGATTAATGGAATGATATTTTTTAAATCTTAAATTTTGCCTTCATACCTAATAAATGAGTATTACGTACCAACTATTTAACTAAAATTAACGTGTCGCTTTTAACGCGTTGAAACTAAATTTAGTAAGTTTTCAAAGGTAATTGATTTTTTATATGTATTCTGCTAATATATGGCGTATTTGTTTATTTATAGCATGAATTTTGAGAAAAAAAGGTTTTGTTTAGTTAATTTCAGCAATAACAATAATATCAAGTCAATACTACTCCGTATAACTATAACATATTTTAGGGGAGGTGTGAAAATAGTCATTCTTGGCTCTTTTTCGATAAAATTCATCATGATTACTCAACAGTGTTGGTGAACATATCAAATTCATAGTACTTTGATATGATTGACAAAGTTCGTGCATCATCTTGAGATAAATTGATTGAACTGTTGCCTGTAATATAACAAATTCTCAAAATTAGGTTATAATTGAATATTTTCTTAAAGTCGGACTATATTTAAATTAGATCAAAGTTCAATCTATTATTAAAACTTTTCTCAAAACTTGGATTATAAAATAATTAAATCAGAGTCGATACTCTAAACTAAAAAACTGGAAAATCAAGCAATAGGCTATGTTCGTGATGAGAAGTCAAATATTTTCCAATTATAATCAATCGATGTTTCTAAATTTTGTTTATGGCTATGGCTTTCGTTTTTTCGTAAACGGAACTCCTAAAAAGCACACATTCATTTCTTGCTTTACAACTAATAGCAAAATATAGATCAGCAAAAACATCAAATCCTTTTATTCATCAGATAAAAAACTGAACAAAAAACAAACATATAAAGAAAAAAACTGATGAAAAACACTAATATAATAAGGTGAGACAAGCTCTATAATATAGCAAACTCTATTCTTATTTTGAAGCATTCTCTTCTCCTGCCTTGCTCTGCTGCTGAGACTTGTGAACCATACTAAACATCTGCGGTGTCGCGTAACCTCCAAAGGCAGCACCGGGTGCAGATCCGAAGGCAGGACTAGAACCCGGGGGAGGACAAGAACTGCCGAAGGCAGCACTAGCTCCGGCCACCATGCCGCCTCTGGTTGTTGCCCTCTGGGAAGCATGTGAGCTCATTCCCGACAGAGCAAACGCCCGCCCCGACTGCTGGTACATGCTTGCACTTCCAAATCTCTCCTCTGTTTCCTTCATCTCACTTCCAAGCCACTCAGTCAAGCCATCTCCTGCCTGAGCAGCAGCGCTAGACATTAGACCGATTCTCTCTTGCTGCAGCAGGTTCGTTGCGCCAAATAGGTTACCTAATTCTGCCATCTGCTGAGCTTGCTTGATGCACTCTGCTGCACGGATGCGGTTCTTCTGACGATCAACCTCCACGTTCACAGTCAAGTCTTGAGGGGAAAGGGCCGTGGGGCGCCGCACCTCCACTAGCTCGCTTTCGATCACTACAGCCTGCTTCGAGACTGCTTCTTTGTAGGAGCATGTGATGTCCAGAAGTGAGGTCTTTCTCTGACTATCACCCCCGTTGGTCGGGCATACGGGGATGGACACATTGATCAGAAACTCCTTCTCCTCGTCTGCGTAGAGGTCTCCGACATTGATTAGGCCTTCTGATCCTTGGTTAGATATATCACTCATGTATCTTCCTGAAGGGATTGACTTGATCTCAACCCCGTGTGATGCTGTTCTCAGTTTCAGGCGAAGCTCCTGTGTCACGACACTCAGGAGGCCGCCTATGCACCCGGCGAAGGCGTCTTGAACCATCTCATAGGACTCGATGAAGGAGAAAGTACCCCCGGATGCATCAGCAATGGCGTGCATCAAGATAGGGTCATGATCTGAACCAAAGCCGAACGAATGGACTGGAATCGAGCTCTCCTCCGGCCATGGCCATGATCTTTGCTTTCTGGGAAAGATTGAGGGAGGCAGCAGGTGCTGATTTCCGTCTTCCAATGACGAGCCAAGGTTGAAGTTGTATGTGTCATTCCCATCGGACAAGAATATGATGCTTGTCACCGGATTCTTGAAGCGCCTTTCTTCAAGAACTCGAGCTCCTGTCCTCAGGCCTTCAGCAATGTTCGTCCCACCATTGGCCTTGAGCGAATCAACAGCACGCTTGGCATCTTCACGACCACCCTCTATCATCCTTCGAAGAGGCAGTATTCTGCTAGCATCATCAGAGAATGACACAATCGAAAGTCGGTCAGAAACTCCCAAGTTATCGATGACAAAGTTTGCGGCCCTCTTCACGAGACTCAGCTTCATCCCCATCATGCTGCCGCTGACATCCAGCACCATGACAATGTCAAGAGGCGCCCGCTGAGAGGAGTACAGCGAGGGCGCCTTGAGTCCAACGAGAATCGCAAACTGAGACACCGATTCACAAGGACCAACAGCTCCACGCTCGGGAATGGCTTTGATGGTCACTTTATGCAACTGCGAGTCTTTCGGCATGGGATCACTGGCAGTGACCGCGGGAAGGGGCTCGTCATCAGAGAAAGAGACATGTGCCGGCTTTAAGGGCTTGGGCTGGAAAAAAGTGTTGAAGCGGGACCGTGTGATGGGAAATTGGGGTGTGTGATTGAAGACATTGTTGACAGTACCCACCGGAAAGGTGAATGTGTTCTGCGGCGGACCAAAAGGGTTAATAGTCCATTGGGCACTGCAGACGGGGCAGGTGCGAAAGCCTTGAGAGATGTAGCTGCTGACGCAGGAGAAGTGGAAGGCACATGAGCACTGCGCAGTGAAGATGGCTTGGCCTAGCCCTTGCACAACAACTCCCGAGCAAAACCTACACGTTTTCTGCAACCAAACCATGCAAATTAGTCGATTAAATCGGAGACAATGAATTCAGTCGTTTTTACACGCATCAATATTGAATCGCAGAATGATCAAGTCTACAACAATCACAAAGAGACTAGGATCATTATTCATGTATATATATATATGTATATGAAAGAAAAGACTGACTGCAGTCACACAAATATGAATTATGGAAGAAAGTTAAAGAGTTGCTTACATTATAAGCAGATGAATTCATGGTTTTCTTCTGGTTTAGTGCTGGCGCTATTGCTTTGGAACTGTCTCTCTCTTGCAGGAAGACTGTTTGTATTGCTATGAGAAGAATGAAACTCAGACTTGTTTATATAGAGATGGTTTCCTTAGCCTACACGTTGGGAGAAAATTTTCTAAACTAATCCGACGTGTAGCGTTGATACAATTGGCATTGGGTCCCATTTATTTTTTTGTGGTAATTTCCTAAACTAATTCCGACGTGTAGCTTAGTATCAACGCTTTGGGTCCCATTTTTTTTTTCATATTTCCATATTCTGACTAATATAGTTGATATAGCACTTTTGTAGGAGTTGACTAATTCGAACACGATTTCAATTTTTAATAGTACATCAATTATATGCTCGTCTCAGTATCCTTTGAATGATAACAAATCAACAAACACAAAAAATATAGAGAGTGAGGGAACTTTCCTCTTGAGACTTTTGAAGCAGTCGTCTAGATAGCTTCGAGAAACCAGAACTCAAGACAAACCATTGACTCAAACCAAAATAACTACTGCAACATGATTATTATATGACACCTTCAGAAACGATGTCGTTTGAGAGAAGCTCGGAACGAGCCAGATAGTGACGCAGTTATAGAAGACAAGTCTTGGAGGCTAAGAAAAATATATTTTTAGTTTTATTTATTTCCTAGTTAATAGAATTAGTAGATGGAAAAATATTAGCAGTAATTGAGGAGAGCTTCAAAAATATGAGAATTCTATTTTGGCGTGTGCATGCATTCATCATTTTATGATTGAAGAACAGTTTTTCATTAAGAAAGTAGAATAAAGTATAGCATTTAAAGATTGATGTACAGACATCTAGCCATCTACTTTAAAGGATTGCCTGGACTACCATTATTGAAAATGTAAGGAACTAGAATAGTTAAACTTGAGACTATGTACCAAACATCATGGTGTTTTTGGAAGCTTAATTCATGTTTTCTAGTACTCGGAATTTTTGGTTTCAGTCAAAAATTCAGAAATCAAGGTAAGACCTTGAATATAAGTGAAAATATTCAAGATATATCTTGAATTCAGTTCCTATTAATAAAAGACATACCTCAGGTCAGAGACTGTGTGCCGCAGTCTCAACTGATTTAGTTCACTAGGTGCAACTGAAGGCAGTCTCTCTTCCTCAGTTGGCCTTCCATATCTTAAGAACCTACCTCTCAGCAGGACTGAAAGATCAATACTAATTCCCATTACTTTCTCATGCAAAATCTACTCATCAAAAATGGCCAAAGTTCACTAACTTATGACAGATTACTCGGTTTCTATGTAAGTGACATGAGTTATACGTGGTAACAAAGATCAATGGAAACAACAAAGTGACCTCAAAATCCAAAATTAATTGATAATATGAAACTGTGCAGCAAATAGCAGATCTAAAAGTGAAAACTTAGGAAGAAAAACTATAGAAAACTCAATGCCTATAACATAATTGGTCAAAGTTAGAATGCAAAAACAACTCAGTATCAGAAATACGTCAAAACATTGGAACCACCTCCTCCAATAAAATGAAAACCATCAAATTCCACAGTTAATATCAAGAGCAACTGCCAACCAGCAATAGTTTATGTCACCAAATCTATAAGAAGAGCTGTTGTCCGTGAAAGAAAAATTCTCCTCGTACATAAATATAAAATTGACTTAAGGATTATGCGTTGGAATCTGTTGAGTTCAATTTGAACTTCAAGAAAATCAACATAGATCACCTGAATACGATTGCGATGAGCAAAATCAGAAACAGCATGATGCTCTAACAAACTCTGAAGTTCTCTTTGTCTGTCCCTTTCAGCTCTCACAAGCAAATCAAGCAGAGCCTGTCTTCCTTGCAACCTCAACCTCTCCCTATGAACATACTCAGGCTGACTTCCAGCATGACTGGTGACAGATCCTTCACGAACACGATCTTGAGATCCTGGTCTGTTATCTTGTTCTTCTATGTGTCCCCTTCCAGAACCTCTTTGCTGACTTGTCATTTGCATCCTCTCCCTTGCAATCCTGACTCTCTCCCGCTGTTTCCCCCATCCATTCAGTTCTGACACTGTCAGCCCTCTGCACAGCATGAGAGGATGCGTCACCAATGCCACTCTCCATCCACCCACGAACAATGTGGCTCACCCTCTCCCTCTCTACTCTCCAAGATCAGTAGACTGCTCCCGACTAGAGTCAGTATGGTCCCATTCCCGATTCTTGTGCCCAGCTGATCCTGAGACCAAGACTCATAATCATTCTCACTCCCAGTAGCACCCCCCAGGCTACTCTGGTTCTCAATCTCCCTGCTTTCTGACATAGGAGTGGATACATTTGCATTAGAATCAACACTTCTCTGTTGCCTTAATCTCGTTCTCACTCTCACTCTCTCCAGGGCACGAGTTAGTGCATGCTCATCTTCTAGCTCATCAGCAAAATAGATGAGGCACGGGTGTTGAGCCTCTCCACATTCCCCTGATGCCACGAGGTTGGAGACTGGGACTCCCTCAAGAAAGATGAATCAAGCATTGACACTGTGTGCAAGCCAGCAAGTGTCATCAACTCCGACTCACGATTCCTCCTCTCAATCGTTGTGACTTGTGATCAACTCTTGCGCCTGGCGTGTAGCCCACCGGCTCAAAATCATCGACTGCTGCCTCGTCGCTGCAGAAGGTTCCACCGAGTCATCACCGTCCAGATCGAACCTCTTCCTCCTTCTACCAAGCTGTTCCCCCTCGTCCTCCTCACCCAAAATGGTAGGCGAGCTACATGAGGCAAATGACATGCATTCGTCATAATGCCCGCACAGGAAGTCCTCCAAACCCCTATCAAATTCAGAATGAGCATCACTCGCTGCGCTTTCAGGTTTCTGCTGCAAGTGTTCCTGAACTCCAGCCATACCTCACCTCCTCTTCAAACACCCCCACAACACACAAGACTCAAAACTTTACCTTCAAGCACACATGCCCTATTATCTCCATGGCATCCTCATCAATAACAGATAATCAGTCACAAAATGCTCCAATTTCTACACTTTGAAAACAATACCAACCTAAGCCTATTGACCAAAATTCGAGATCAAAATGTCCCATACAACAGCATCCTCTCCATCCTTCGAAATCATCCGACAGATGCATAATATGACCTGATTGTAATTTGAATTAACACCAAAATCTCATTTTCTGGAAGAAATATTGAACAATTGGAATTTGGAAACCATACATATAATGATTAAAAAAATAATAGCAATATAGCAGTAGCTTGAATTAACTATTGATTGTATAAACGGAACTTACCTCTGAAGCCGTACGCTCGTTGAATTGCAGTATTGATGTAGAAACGGTAACAGAAAACCTAATTCAACACGCTATCACATAAAAATATATAGTATATTCTAGTACTTACTACACGTTATACGATTTCAATGGCGGGGAGAGAAAGGAACATTTTTACTATACTAGTAAAAAAAATCACTGGAACGAGAGAAAGAAATGCTGAAAAGGATAAATATATCCGTTGCCGAATAAATATTTCGTTCAAATAAGTTTACTCAAAGCGTAGGTCGATTTACATAATGGACAATAATTATTGATCGAAATTATCTCTCCAATCCCATTATTTCAATTTAAATCTGGTAATTAGTAAAAAAATGGGTACATGAATTTCTTTATGTTTTACCTAACATAAAGAATTGATTGCAAATTTATACTAATTTGGTCAATCCACTTAGCTTAGCTAGCACTCTGAAAATTTTATAGGAATCAGATCACTTAGGATTCACTAATTACCGGGACGTCTTTTATTGATTGGGTCTGAGATGGCTAATCTCAGAGATACAGGCCAATACAATAATGGTATCACGATTACACACTAAGTACAAGAGTTACAATCAGAAACTCTAGACTAATCTCAAGTACTCCTCTGGTATTGAGATTCCATCACTTCTGATAGTACTTGCACACTTAGTAAGGGAATTAGTCACACAAGAAATGATCCCGAAGGATCTAAACCACAAGAAAAGACTAAGTCAGAGAATCGGGCCACGAGTGGCTCAGGTCACAGCAGTGACTGCACTAGGCCTCAGACCTCCCTAATCCTCACAGCAAGTCACAAAGGAGAGCACCGTTGAACGAACTCAAACCAGAGATCAGTGGAACCCTAGATCTCACCGGTCAACGATCACCACGGTCTTCTCACACGCGGACAAGCCCATACAACTCAGAACGCTACCGCGAACACAAGAACCCTCACCAAACACTCCAAGCACTTCGGGATTGGTCACATACAACAGACCAAACCCTAGATAGAGAAGGAAACCGAAGAAGTTGCTTAACACTCAATCTACACCGGTAGAACTCTTAGGAACTGAGAATCATCGGTGGAACAGAAAGCTCGAAGGAGAACTCCGGCTGGATACGCCGGAATCTTTGAGAGAAGGGAGAGAGACGACGGTTTCTGAGAGCAAGAGAGAGAGAGATTGAATCGAATGAGAGAAACCCTAAGGTCATCTCTCACTTAACAAACACACCTCACATCTAACGGCTGTGGTGCAGGATCCGCGTGGAGTTGCCACATGGCGCGCATCCAGCAGCTCTGGCAAGGAAACGGGCCAGACTTAATTTGGGCTAGCAATTAATCATATGGGCTCAGCACATGACAGCCCAACCAATTAATAATGGAAGCCCAAAGCAAGGAGTCCAATAAATCAACAAATCGTAGTATAAATATAATTTAAAATAAATCCGCTTGAGCAAACAAATAAGAAAATCAATATTTATTGTGGATTTATTATAGTAGTTCTTTTAAAATTCATTTATATAATCCACGTAACATTAAGCCAAAATCTGGTCATCGAAGCACTTAAAAAATTCTAGATACTATTGAAAAAATTCTAAATCGATTAAATTCCCAATATTCATATGCTAGTTGATTATACCGGTACATTTGTAGCCATGAAATCAATCATTTGTCCCCTCCGCACCATGCCACTGGTGTTTATCTTTCATGATTTGCATGCCCTTGATGACTGGATATATTGATTGATTTATACTCTCTCTGTTTCTTTATAGTTGAGTCTATTTCTTCATAATTGAGTCGTTTACTTATATGGTAACTTTTTCTTCTTTCTTACTTTACTCTCTCTTACCTTAGAGCACTCCCAATAGTCTCCCTTATTTCTCCCTTATTTCTCCCTAACTCCTGCCACATCAGCACCAAAATTTATCCCCAGTTTTTAGCCAACTTTTAGCCAACTGCTCCAATGGTTTCTCCCTTATTTCTCCCTAACTCAACATTTCATTTTTACATCATCATTTTTAATATTATTTAATTTTCCCTACAAATGTGTTTAATAAATAGATTTATAAATGAACAATTCGTCGTTGTATTAATCATTGGAAGATATAATACAACGAGAAAAAAAAAATTACAAATAAAAAACCATAAAAAACAAGGATTTAAAAAACTAAGAAGGAGGAGCGTCCGGCGAGAGGCCCATCTTGATCTTCATATTTTGGATGGTCGACCAGAGGGACTGCTTCTCTTCTGGGGTTCCGCCGCCGATGAAGTACAGCGTGTAAAACTGCGCCAGAGTGGCGGCATTGGAAGAGAACGTGGAGTAAGAACGGGGATTCCGACTGGGCATCCGACGATGCGCCCTTCCCCTTCCGTCTCCCCTTCGCCTTCTTCGCTCCCACAAGGCGCTCGTGCGGACCATCCCCAGTCAAGTCGATGGGGGTCGCGCTTCCCTCACTCTCCCCACCGCAGTCCCTCAGGAGGCGCTCCCAATGCCGGCGGATCGCCTCGCTGCCATGGTCCTTCATCGAGGCAGTCTTGTTGATCGTGTACTTCTCCGTTACCTGCGCCCAGAACATGATCTCCGTCCGGTAGTTGCTGCGCACCGCGTCCTGCGTCGTGTCCGCCCAGCAGTTGGCTATCAGCTCGGACTCTTCGAGAGTGTAAGTAGTCCTTGCCCGCTTCGGCTTCTCATCGGAAGCCGTATTAGTCGTAGCCGTCGACGCCGGCGCCTTCCCCTTCCCGCTCCTGGAAGGCGGCTCGGCGGGCGTTTCTTCCACCTCGTAGTCGTCCGTGCTGAGTGTCGGATCCGTTGTGTACGTCGCAGCCTGAGATTCTTCGTCGCCTGGGGTTGATCCAGGGGTGTCGAACAACGATGTGACTATCTGGGGGCGATACACATCGTCGGCTGGAGAGGGCATGCTGAGGGCAGACTGGAAGTACGGAGAAAGTCTGCGTGGCGTAGGAGTCTGCAATGGGGACGGACCCGCGTATGGATATTGGCCGGGAGGAGAACCCATCGACAACAACGAGCTCATCCACTGCTCATTTGCTTCATCAGTGTTGGGAATTTGCGAACTCGACTCTTTGCCCTTACCCTTACTTTTTCGGGAATTTTTCCTATTTGAACTCATAATTTTGAAGATTGAATATAGAAGATTGAGAAAATGAAGATTGTGTGTGATGAATGGAGGAGGAGGAAGAATTATATATAGGGGAAGTAAATAGCCGTTGGGTACTTAAAAAAAAAAAAAAAAAAAAAAAACAACGCCGAAATAACGCCGAAATGCCTACAGTGGCCGGCGAATTTCCGGCGATAAATCGGGAACCGGCGTTAATTCGGTAGAATTAACGCCGGCAAAACGCCGAAAAGCCCCCAACGCCGGCGATTTCTCGGCGATAGCCGGCGTTTTAACGCCGGTTTCTATCGCCGACAGCGTTGAGAGTGCTCTTATTCTCTATTTTATTTACTTTATATTTTATTCTCTCTACCTTTTCCTCTCTCTTACTTTTTTATCTATTTATTAAACACATCCAACATTCATTTCTAAAATTCCGTGCCGAAAGTTCGGCTTCAACTATGAAGAAACGGAGGGAGTACAAGAATTAGACCCTAAGTTGATAATAAAGTTCACATTTTCCACTCGTTTAAAAAATGAGCTTAATACATCATTTAATTAATGGGTTGTGTTTCTGGTTTTTAGCCATGGATACTGTACCAAATTTCTTGTTCTGGTGAGAATATCAAACATGTGATGGTGGGAAATTGATAATGACTTATCCCTTTTAATACCATATGGAGTACTATTAAATACTCCTAGTATATTACGTACTATCAATTACTTTAAAATCCATGAAACATCATATGCATATCAAGATATTACTTAAACAGGGAACATTTTATTTTGTCTTCATGCGTTGCAAAACTATTATTTTGATTCGTAACACGTGAAAATGTCTTTTGAGGTCCGTCAACTTTAACTTAATAACATTTGAGCTACTTTTTCATTTTTTGGACAAAAATACCTTTTATGGCTATAAAGGGCAATTAAGTCAATTTATTATCTTTCATTAATTAAAGAGTAAAGGCCAAAATGGTTCTCAACATATGCTCATTTTACGATTTTGGTCATAAATTTTATCTTTTGAGATTTTTGGCCATGTACATATCAAATTGGATCACAATTGGTCCTCTGTAATATTTAACAGTCAACAATTTTCATGAAAATGAATAATTGATGGTATACCCCGTGATGACAATTGAAATTGTAAGGGGACCAAGAACTGACAGTAGCCACTAAGTAGTATACTATTTGTTTATTTTTGTTGAGAATTCTGATTCATTTACAAATAAAATTACAATTCCTTAGTCATAGAACATAGTCAAACTTTGTATTTCTTGAGGAATAAAGTCGTAGACATTCTCTGTTACCTTGGCCTTCCTCATTTCTTGTTCTTATTCTCAGCGGCGGCAGGTAGCTATTTTTCTCCATTTTTGTTTCTCTTTCAGATTTTTCTTGCTCTTCTTTTAAAACTCTCTCTTCTTTTAAAACTCTCTCTCTCTCTTCTTCTTCTTCTTCTTCTTCTTCTTCTTCTTCTTCTTCTTCTTCATTTCTTCCTCTTCAGGAACCCTTTTTCCATCGATTTTTCTTTTAAATCTCGCTTGGTCTTCCTCATTTCGGCAGGTAGCTCTTTTTCTCCATTTTTGTTTCTCCTTCTGATTTTTCTTGCTCTTCTTTTAAAACTCACACTTTCTTTATGTTATCTACTTGTTCCTCATTTCTTCCTCTTAATCAACCCTTTCTCTGTCGATTTTTCTTTTAAATCTCACTCTTTCTCATTGTGTAGGATCTCAGTCGGCGTGCAGCCGCGGAGCTTCGAGATCTTTTAGTTTGTCAAGCGATGGGTTCCTACTCGCAATTCTTCTTTCAGTTTGACTAATAGTGAACAAATTATGTTTTAACTAGGGCTGACAATTTTTGATCCGACACGATAATCCGACACGAATCCGCACGAAGTTAACCCGACAAGAACACACGCGTTTAAAATTTGGATCCTTATAGGGTTGACCCAATAAGAATCCGAAAATTATGGGTTGGGTTGGGTCGGATGCGGGTCGGGTTGGGTTATCTGTTAAGAAAAAAAAATTTATTTTGATTATTATTTTTAAAATAATATATTAAATTTAATTTTAATTATTTTATTAATTAAAAAATATTATAATTTTAATTTTATTAGTAAAAATATGATTAATACTATTATTAATTATTTTTTATGATTAAAAATATTACTGCATACTTAAATTTTATTAAAAAATAATTATTTTAATTATTTTAACTTTATTTGTTAGATTTAATTTTAATATACTTTAATTTTGTTATTTAGATTTAAACATTATTTAAATTAATTATTTAAATTTTGTAATATCTTATTTTATCGTGTAATATCAAATTTTAATTATATAATATCACATGTCGGTCGTTATCGTATAAGCGTTTATATTGTGTAGTAACTTACTATCATTAAAAGATGACCAATATGTTTTTGGATGACACGAAATCCGCACGAATCTGACACGAATCTGTTTGGGTTGAACCCAATAAGAACACGATGATTTGGGTTGGGTTGGGTTGGGTTGGGACCCAATAAGAATGGGTCGATATTGGGTTAACCCGATAGCGACCCGATCCGCACGATTTGCCAGCCCTAGTTTTAACTAACATATTTTTACATCAAATACTAAAACACTGAAATGAATAATTGATGGTATCCGCGTGATCGATAATTGAAATTGTGAGGGGACCAAGAACTGACAGTAGCCTATTAATGTACTATATGGAGAACTATTAAGTACTCCTAGTATATTAATGTACTATCAATTACATTAAAATCCATGAAACATCATATTCATATAAAAAAAAAATTAACAGAGGGAACATTTTATTTTGTCTGCGGGAGTTGCAAAATTATTATTTTGGTTTTAACACGTGAAAATATGTTTTTAGGTCTGTCAACTTCAACTTAATAACATTTGAGCTACTTTTTCATTTTTTTTTACAAAAATACCTTTTATGACTATCAAGGGCAATTAAGTTAATTTATTATCTTACTTTATTAAAAGAATAAAGGCCAAAATTGGTCCTGAACATATGCCCATTTTACGATTTTTGTCCTAAACTTATCTTTTGAATTTTTTGGTCTTGTACATTTCAAATTAGATCACAATTGGTCCTCCGTTAACAATTCCATTAATATTTAATAGTCAACGATTTTTCATGAAAATGAATAATTGATGGTATCCCCATGATGAAATTGAAATTGTGAGGGGACCAAGAACTGACAGTAGCCATTGAGTAGTATACTATGTATTTATTTTTGCTGAGAGTTTTGATTCATTTACAAATAAAATTACAATTCCTTAGTCATGGAACGCAGTCAAACTTTGTATTTCTTGAGGAATAAATCAGTAGATACTCCTTGGCCTTCCTCATTTCTTGCTCTTCTTTTCAGCGGCGGTAGGTAGCTCTTTTTCTCCATTTTTGTTTCTCCTTCAGATTTTTCGTGCTCTTCTTTTAAAATACTATCTTTCTCTATATTTTCTTCTTCTTTTTCTTCATCATTTCTTCCTCTTCATCAACCCTTTTTCCGTCAATTTTTCTTTTAAATCTCACATGGTCTTCCTCATTTCGGCAGGTAGCTCTTTTTCTCCATTTGTGTTTCTCCTTCAGATTTTTCTTGTTCTTCTTTTAAAACTCACTCTTTCTCTATGTTATCTTCCTATTCCTCATTTCTTCCTCTTAATCAACCCTTTCTTTGTCGATTTTTCTTTTAAATCTAACTCTTTCTCTTTGTGTAGGATCTCAGTCGGCGTGCAGCGGTGAGTTCCTACTCACAATTCTTCTTTCAGTTTGACTAATAGTGAACAAATAATGTTTTAACTAACATATTTTTACATCAAATGCTAAAACACGAAAATGAATAATTGATGGTATCCCCGTGATGACAATTGAAATTGCGAGGGGACCAAGAACTGACAGTAGCCTATTAATGTACTATATGGAGTACTATTAGTATGTGATAATGCTAATTTCATGCATTAGTTATGAGGATAAATTATATGAGGGTCTGACAAGGTTTTATAAGCCAGGTGTGTAGAGAAATTGTCAGATCCAGGAAGAAGGAGAGGATCACCTGGAGAAGGAGTCTGGCAGAGAAAGTGAGCAAAATGAAGAAGAAAAGCACCAGACGGAGAAGGATTCTAGACGAAGGGCAGAATGTAGAATTCAAAGAAGGATCTAGAAGCTCAACTCCACGTCTATAAATAAGAGCACGCAACAATCCTGAGGGCATAATCCACGAATCATCTCTTAGCTCTTAGTTTAGCTCAACGCACTTGGGGGGAAATCGAATTAGGGGTTCTTGGTTCAGAAATTCATCAGTCGTTGTATAACACCGTCTCCACGGGAGGCGAAGATACAATCTCTTTTTCTGCTTTTAGTTTACATTTCCGAATTTCCCGAGTCTTCGCTGTTCGAAGCTCGGTCGTATTTTGTTACATTTCTGTCGGATATTGCAATACTTTGCTATGGAATCTGTTGCTTTGGTTTAGTTTCATGTTATCGCTTTGTATTCTGTTTGCTTTGATGTTCATGCGATGAATCTGAGTTGTTAAGTTGAAGTTACGTGGAGATCGTTGTCAATCGGTTGAATCTGGTTAAATCCGTTGATCAGAGATGAAATTTGTTGTGGTTTGTGGTGGATGGCTTGGATCCGCAGTGGATGAAGCATCCCGTAACTAGATCTGTTCATTTAATGGATGGTTTGATGTTTAATTTCTGTGTCCTTGTTTACCTCGTCTAGTGATAATAGACCTGTTCAGGTTTCTGTAGTTAATCGCATCAATCGGTCTAATTTAGTTTGTTTTGTTTCATTCTGTATTTTGCTCTGTATTTCCTCTGCATTTCGTGATCAAGGTTTTTGAGAAGATGAAGTCACTGTTAGTTTAGCCTTTAGTTAGTTAATCTGCAGCTTTTCATACGTACCTTGCTATTTTGGGAAATGGTCCCCATGTTCTGCTTTCCTCTGTCTAGTCTAGTTTAGGAGGTTATTTACTCGGTCTGGTAATTGTTTAGTTGGAAGGTTATCTTGAATTCGTCAGGTCATCATCATGCATGTGACTCAACTTTATTTTACCCAATTAATACCCGCAAGTGTACGGGGTTATCGTAGCAAACAGCAAGCAAGAGTATATCGTATCCCACAGAGACAATTTAGTGTAAACCTAAGTACCACGAACAAATTTCAACTACTATCCAGATGATCGAGAATTTTGGTTTTGAACTAACAACTACTAAAAGCATATAAAATCAGAGATTAAAATAAGCACTTTAAACAAGAAAACAATTAAGCAAGTTGTAGAAAATGGTAGAGAAATATGCAGAATTCAAGGATCCGATGCACAACTCATAGCCTAACCCAATTGACATTAAATTACCACTTAAAGTCTCCAAAATTGTTGAATCAATCACAAATATAGATTAAACCCCCTCCCGAGGTGAGAAATCCGCAGATTAAGTGTAACAATCAAAGTCCCCTTCTAATTCTTAGACTTAACTCCCAAAAGATTGATTAGATTAACGATCCCACTCAAAATCTCAACTCTCCCGAGTTTTATTGAATAAAGGTGTGGATTATTCCTCTTTCAAGATTCAATACTTCACCTCCCGATTACTCTAAAGAACCCTAACACTACCAATTGGAGATCAAGCAATTGACAGGAAAAGAGCACAGAAATAAACCAAACAATTGCAAGAGCTAGATAAAACGAAATCAATTGGATTAAAACTATGAATCAAAGCATCTTCACCAAGAATTCTACATAAAAGAAGTTTAGCTACTCATATTCATGGAAGAAAACAAGTCTAAACTAAAGAAAACAATGGAAAACATGATACGGAGTACAATTGGCGGATGAATTGAAGCTTGAATCTTCAATCTTCTTCCAAGAGTGCTTGAGAGAGATGGGTAGTGTGTTTCACGGCGGTCGAGAGTCAGTAGAGTTGCCCTAGCTTTTCTTTCTTATCTCCCTATTTCAGAAAATCGCGTTTTTGCTTGGAAAAATCGCCAGAATTACGTACCCGGCCGGGTGGATTTAATGTACTGGAAAATCACCCGGCTGGGTGGGAATCTTTTGGTACTCTCTGGAAAAGCGCAGGTCAAAATGTGCCACCCGGCCGGGTGAGGCTTCTCTCGAACTCTCTGTATTCTCCACGGCTTCTCAATGCCACCCGGCCGGGTGAGACTCTGTTTCACGTCCTTTTTTGCCTATTTTGCCTAAAACACTTCAACAAACACGTGAACTCCGAAACAAAGAGTAATTGGCTGGAAATAACCATTTTGAGCACAAAAACTCAACAATTAAGCATATCAACACACCAATCATGGCACTAAAATACGAGTTTGTCAACTCCCCCAAACCTAGACCTTTATTTGTCCTCAAATAAGAATAAGAAATCATGAAGAACAAACTCATGCATAGTGGTGGAGTTGATGTTTTGCTTCAGAAAATTTTCAAACCAGTTCAAATGTAGGATACATACAAGAATCAACCAAACATTAATTGAAGCTACTGTCTCGTATATCACCTGGTATCAATGCTCTCACAAGGTTTAGGAGGTGTGATTTTCCCCCTTTTATTCTTTCTCACTCAAGTGTATAAGGAGTACCATAAACACTCAAATCAAGTAACATGTAATGCTTACCATAAGCTTGCTCAACGTCAAACGTCTCCTCTGTTCTGATGGGAAAGCGAACCTAAGATCAGAAAGGTCTTTATTTGGGTGGTAATGTAGGCTCTTTGGACGGTAGGGTGAATTTAGGCTATAGTGACTAAAAAAAATGTAATTAAGGCATACATCTCCACAACAACCATTTCCTAACATGATTCGCGATACTAGGCTCTATCAAGCTTCCTTCCAAGACCTCCTTTTTCAAACCCCATCACACTATTTATTTATTTACAAAACTTTTCTCTCCACCTCTTTCTCTTTTTTTTTTTTTTTTCCTAGACTTCGTCTAGCTTATACCCCCATAAGTTTTTTTTTTTTTTTTTTTTTTTTATAACATATATGCATAACTTCTCATCTTTTGTAACATTGTGCTTTTCTCCCCTTTTATAGGTCTTTCGAACATTCCCTTTTCAACTATCAAACACAATTTTGGCTATGAGGGCTAACTAGGGATTTATAAGCAAATGAGGATAATCAAAGAATGCCTAACTTCATCTCCTAAGTTCACATCCACTGTAAAGACTTGACATGACGAGGAGCAAGTTCTAGAAACAAAAACAAGTTACCCAATCAAATCACACATGAACAAAGTATGGCTCAAATCTCACCGGGATTAGCATTGACCAAGCAAACAAGCACTTCACTCGCAATTAAATCATGGAATGATCACGCGATCCCTAGCCATTCTAACCACAATTTTTAAGACAAAAACAATTATCATCATAAGCCATCAACCCCGTACTTAGCATCAATTATCTTACATTCATCCATATTCGAATTTGAGTCCCACAGGCGGGACTTACACCAAATGACCCCAAATAAAACATTAAAAAGAAAAAGTCTTAATAACACAAGTACACATCATTAGCACATGGAGAAATGGAACAACCAATCCACGTCAGAACCCCCCCCCCCCCAAACTTATTCAAGCCAGAGGATAGAATAAGTTTGAAGAGAAGTGGATGGTTGAGATACCTCTATTCAGCCGGCGGTGGGAACCTCGCGTAATAGGCACGGTAGAACGCCTGGCGGGTGGCATCACTAGCATCGAAACGAGTCTGTAGCTGCTGAAGCTGCTCTCCATAGTGATCCAAGCGAGTTCCAAAGTTGTCAAGTCGAGTATCGCACTGGAACCTCCATGCCTCAGCGTTTGCGTTCCACTATTGTGCCTGGATCCACCGGGCATCCTGCTGGTCTTGGCTCACCCGAAGTGATCGAACTCCTGCAGCAATTTCCGCCAAGTAGCTGTCGTTGGATGGCCTCCCTCGTGGTCGGCTCCTCTTGGGCCGGCTGCTCTGGCCTTCTTCACACTTTGTGGCGGGCTCTTCATCATCCTCATTCATAGCTGCTGGGGCGTTATCTATCTGCATGAGCTCCTCAGGGATATGCGGTCTCGGGAGATAGGCGGGGTCGACATAATTGGGCACGGCATCCGCGGCTCCTTCCCCGCGAGGGGGGTCACTCTCGATCTTCTCCAAATGGTCTGGTACCCCCAACCGCCAACCGCAAAGAGCTGGGGATCGGGGAACCTAATGCACGTGTGTTGATCTATCCTGAAGTATCCGGCGCCCCGTCTGTCAACCAGAATGATGTTGGACCTCTTAAGTGTGTCCCAATCCAGGATTATGGGACCGGGATCTGGGGTCCTTCCCTCAAAGCTCACACCAAATTTGAAGGCCAACGCCGCGACAATTCCTCCACAACACAGCTTGCCGCTCTGTCTCTTTGACTGCCTCTCCAGGTTTTTGATTATATAATGCCCAATGTTGATCCTTCTTCGTTTGAGCATTCCCCACAACACAAATAGTATTTCCGTGGACATGCTGCCTGCTTCTGTGTGAGCTAAAGGGTAGTAGACCAAGGCCTTTGCCATGTACCGAAGGACAGGGTTTCTGATTGAGTTAATCTTGGCTCTGGATGGGGTGAACACCGCTTCGCTGCTGATCAAGCTCCAGAACTCGTTTCTATTGTAATCCTCAGGCTGGGGATCCTCGAGAATGCCTTCCTCGCCTTCCTCTATCAGATGGAAGAGTTCATTGAACTCGTCGACAGAAATAGTGTGTTCTTCGTTATCAAGGCGGAAGGACATTGAGTTGATGTTCCTCCCCGAGGACTCCACTGTGAGGGTAGTGAAGAACTCCACCGTGAGGGCCCTGTAGGACCCGTGCTTCAAAGAGAAAAAATGACCAAGGTGTCCAGCTTGGACAAGGATATCCCAGGAGTGCTGAATTCCCAGTCCGTTTAAAATGGCTCGACTTTGATACCTGGACGGTATGCTGTCAAGAGCCGCCAAGGCCTCCCATTTCCTGTTTTCCCCTTTTCGAAGGGTGACCCCAACCTTCTGTGGTTTGAGAGTTCTCGGGGCCATCGGTAGTGGGTACCTAAAAAGAGAAATATTAGTGACTCCCCCAAACTTCAGGTTACAGATAACGATGTAGGAAGATAGACTCTATTCCTAACATCCCCATTATCAATCACAACATTTAGGGCATACAAGCAATTTAGCTAGAAATTAGAAAGATAGACTCGATTTCCAAAATCTATAAACACGACTTAACCAATTTTTATGGGAGATAGACTCAATCCCTATGCCCATTGTTCATCAAAAATTCTTGAAGGGAGATAGACTCAATCCCGGAACTTACATAAACCAATAAAAGTCAACTATAACATCCTCTCATATAAAGAATAACAACAATATTCATGCCCAAATTCAAACTCAACTCAAACAAGCTAATGCAGCCTCTCAAGCCAACAATGCATACTCAAAGACTTCACCACAAGCACAATTCATACCAAAACCCAAACAATTTCACAAATTAGGCATAAGACTATCACCAATTCAACTTGCAAAGGCTATAAACTTCATACCCATCACACTTTGCACATCATATCCATGGCTAGAGAGGGTTAGAGGTGAAGAACATACCTTTGTTGCTTGTAGTAAGAGAAAAAATCGAAAAGAGGGGCTCTTTCTTGAGTGTGTTGGTAGAACTCCTCTAAATACCCAAATTAAACAAACCAAAACACTCTAGCAAGAAGGAATTGAAGCTAGGATGGTGGAATATGTGGTGGGTGGGTGAGATGTTGAGTGAATTTGTGTGTGTGAGGGAGAGAAATCAGGAAGGGGGAGAGGAGGCGGGTGGAAAGGGGCGGGTGAGGGAGAGAAATCGAGAATACCTGTTAAATACCTAGGGTTCGCAGCATCGGACCCGGCCGGGTGGAATTTCTCAACGTAAAAACCACCCGGTCGGGTGAATGAAATCTGATACTCACTGGAATCCCATCGTTATTCGGTAGTGACCCGACCGGGTGGAATTGTTGAACTAAACATTCACCCGGCCGGGTGGTAGTCTTAGAGGCCCCTCTGGAATTTTTCTTTGCAAAGTAATTGACCCGGCCGGGTGGTTTGTTGTGGTAATCCCACCCGGCCGGGTGACTTTTCCTGGGCAGATTTTTGTGCTCCATCCGAATTTTCACTCCCTTTTTACCAGTGTTTACAACTCATTCATGCAAATTGTCAGTTCCCAAGCAGAAAAAAAAACAAAATAACTCCACATCTGATGAGATACTTAAGAAAGGAGACAACACAAAGAGGCTAAGGATACAAAAGCCAAAAGAAGGAAGGAAAAACAAACACACCAAAAATCAAAAGACAAATCACACAAAAAGCAATAGAGTTACCTACTAGGGGTTGCCTCCCCTAAAGCGTTTTTGGTTGAAGTCGTTAGCTCGACATCTCCATAGTGTATCACTGTGCCTCCAAGGAGAGATGGAACACCTCTTCCTTTTGTTCCATAGAGTGGAACTTCTTCACATTCTGACCATTGGCCGTGAACACTCGCCCATCATCGGCTTCGAGCTCCAAAGCTCCATTTTTCATAACTGTCTTGACTTTGAAAGGGCCGGACCACCTTGACTTGAGCTTCCCGGGGAAGAGTTTTAGGCGTGCATTGAATAGTAGCACCAAATCTCCGGGGAAAAACTCCCTCTTGTCTATCATCTTGTCATGGTATGTCTTGAGGCGCTCCTTGTAAATTGCCGAGTTCTCAAATGCCTCATTCCTAAACTCATCAAGCAAGTTCAGATAAGCTTGCCTCTCCTTTCCGGCCTTATAGTAATCAGCATTCAACTGCTTCACCGCCCAATACGATTTGTGCTCAAGCTCCACGGGAAGATGACAAGATTTCCCAAACACCAACTGATAAGGTGACATGCCGATCGGCGTTTTATAAGCCGTCCTATATGCCCAAAGTGCATCATCGAGCTTCAAAGCCCAATCCTTCCTATTGGCATTCACCGTCTTTTCCAAGATGCCTTTGATTTCTCGATTGGCCAATTCAGTTTGACCATTGGCTTGAGGATGATAAGGGGAAGTGATTCGGTGCTTGACACCATATTTACTCAATACAACTTCCAGCCACTTGTTTTTGAAATGAGACCCCCCATCACTTATTAAGGCTCTCGGCGCCCCGAACCTCGTGAAAATGTTCTTCTTCACAAAGTTTATCACCACCTTAGAAGAATTTATCGGAGTGGGAATTGCTTCCACCCAACGGGAGACATAGTCAATCGCCAAGAGGATGTATTGTTGACCGGAGGATAGCGGGAAGGGGCCCATGAAGTCGATTCCCTATACATCGAAAAGCTCTATCTCCATAATAGTAGTAATCGGCATTTCCTTCTTCTTAGAGATACCCCCTGTCCTCTGGCATTCATTGCAGTGGAGAACAAATTTCTGACAATCTCCATAAATGCTTGGCCAATAAAATCCGCATTGGAGCACCTTCATCGTCGTTCGATTTGCTCCAAAATGGCCTCCGGTGGGGCTTGAATGGCAATTTCTTATCACAGCTTCCCATTGTTCATCGGGTGTACACCTTCGAATGACCATATCTGCACATCTTCTGAATAGGAGCGGCTCATCCCAATAATAGAATTTGAGATCATGAAAGAACTTCCTCGTTTGATACTTGTTGAGGCCTTCTGGGGTCACCTTGGCTACTAGGAAATTCACAATGTCAGCATACCAAGGCGACGAACTTTGAGCATAGAAGAGGTGCTCATCGGGGAACTCTTCGTTTATCGGCCTCTTCAAATTCTCGCCTTCAAAGCAATGCTCCAGTCTAGATAAATGGTCGGCTACCACATTCTCACACCCCTTGCGATCTCGGATCTCCAAGTCGAATTCTTGTAGCAAAAGAACCCAACGAATCAGACGAGGCTTGGCATCCACCTTAGCAAACAAAAAGCGGATGGTGGCATGATCAGTGAACACAATAGTTTTCGCTCCAATGAGATATGGGCGAAATTTGTCAAAGGAATACACCACAGCTAGCATCTCCTTTTCCGTGGTAGTGTAGTTTGCCTGAGCTGGATCTAGAGTCCGGCTTGCGTAATAAATCACTCTGAACACTTTATCTCTTTTCTGCCCCAGTGCCGAACCTACAGCTACATCACTGGCGTCGCACATGATCTCGAAAGGTTGAGACCAATCTGGAGCTATGAGCACCGGGGCGCTCACCAACGCCTTCTTCAAAATTTCGAAGGCTTGTAGACAGTCTTCGGAGAAATGGAACTTGACATCCTTAGCCAGCAGGCTAGTCAGAGGGCGAGCTATTTGAGAGAAATCCTTGATGAATCGCCTGTAAAATCCCGCGTGCCCCAAGAAGCTCCTCACAGCTTTCTCATTAGATGGTGGTGGCATTTGCTCAATCGCCACAATTTTGGCTCTATCGACTTCTAGACCTGCACCAGATACTTTGTGCCCAAGCACAATACCATCACGTACCATGAAGTGACATTTCTCCCAGTTTAGCACTAAGTTGGTCTCCTCGCATCTCTGCAATACTCTCGTCAGATTATCCAGGCACTGATCATAAGTTGATCCGAAGACCGAGAAGTCATCCATGAACACCTCCATAATATCTTCCACCATGTTGTGAAAGATGGACATCATACATCTCTGAAATGTGGCTGGAGCATTGCAAAGCCCAAAAGACATCTTCCGGAAGGCGTAGACACCGTACGGACAAATAAAGGCCGACTTGTGTTGGTCCTCCGGAGCGATCAAGATCTGATTGTATCCGGAATATCCATCTAGGAAGCAGTAGTACTCATACCCCCCCAATCTGTCAAGCATCTGATCAATAAATGGGAGAGGGAAATGGTCCTTCCTCGTTGCTGCATTAAGTATCCTGTAGTCTATGCAAACTCGCCACCCGGTCACCAATCTTGTGGCTATCATTTCATCATTGCCACCTTGTATAACAGTCATCCCACCCTTCTTGGCCACGACTTGGGTGGGGCTTACCCAATCACTGTCGGATATCGCATATATGATTCCGGCTTTCAACCACTTCAATACCTCCTTCCTGACCACCTCTTGCATTATCGGATTCAACCTTCTTTGATTCTGCGCCTTAGGCTTAGATCCTTCCTCCAATAAAATTCTGTGCATGCAAACAGTGGGGCTGATTCCTTTGAGGTCCGATATGGACCACCCTATAGCTCCCTTATGCTTCCTAAGCACGCGTAGCAGCTTATCGAGTTCAGTAGGAGTAAGTGATGAAGAGACAATTACCGGATACGTCTCCTTCTCTCCTAGAAAAGCATACTTGAGGTGTGAGGGCAGCGGTTTAAGTTCCTCCTTCTTCTCTTCTTTCTCTTCTTCTTCCGCCGGATCTCTAAGTGGTAGAAATTTGTTGTTCCTTCTTGAGATCTCTACACCAGAATTAAGGGCTCCCACAAAATGAAGCATCTCCTCAGTGAGCTCGGGCGCTTGCAGGATGTCCGAAGCTATTATGGCCTGTGAAAGGCATTGCTCCAATCTGTCCTGACACGAGATAACCTGGGCAACTTCTCTCACGCAATCATCAACCACCTCGATCACTTTGCACTGCTTTAACCTCCACGTATCGTCATCATCATACCTCAGTATAGCGTCATAAATGGAGAATGTGATGCTCTCTTCATTCAGTCGAAGAGTGAGTTCTCCCTTGTGGACATCAATAAGTGCTCTCCCGGTAGCTAAGAAAGGTCTACCGAGGATAAGTGGGACGTGTTTATCTTCTTCCATATCTAGAACCACAAAGTCGGCTGGAAAAATAAATTCCCCGACCTTGACTAGGATGTCTTCAACAATCCCCTTCGGGTACGACACTGTTCTGTCCGCCATCTGCAGTGAAATAGTAGTGGGCCTAAGCACTCTGATTTTCAACTTCTGAAAGAAAGAATATGGCATCAGATTGATGCTTGCACCCAGATCACATAGAGCTCTTCCCTCTTGACAATCTCCTACTATGCAAGATATGGTAAAACTCCCGGGATCCTTCAACTTTGCCGGCAGCTTCTTCTGAATAATGGCGTTGCAGCTCTCCGTTAGATTAACCGTCTCATATTCCATCCATCGTCTCTTGTTGGAGACCACATCCTTTAGAAACTTAGCGTAGCTGGGCATCTGCTGTAGTGCCTCCACCAGAGGAATGTTGATCTGCACCTTTCTGAATATGTCCAAGAATCTTGAAAACTGAGCATCCGTCTTCTTCTTCTGCACCCGTTGAGGATAAGGGATCCTCACTTCAGCCGGAGTGTGAACTGCAGGAGTTGTAGACGGAGCTGGAACTGCGTTCTCCTTAGGTGGAATAGTGACCTGAACCGTCTCCGGTTCATCTTCTTCGACTAGCTCCTCCTCTTCAATGGGTTTCTCTGCTGTTTTCCCTGCATTCGCTGAGGGCATTGAGGGTCCCTCATAGCTCGTCCCACTCCGCAAGTTGATAGCTTTGCAGTCCTTGGGGTTGACAATGGTGTTGGACGGGAATTTTCCCGGTTGAGTAAGAGTACTCACAGTCTGGGAAATCTGGCTAATCTGAACATCAATGTTCTTCAAATGAGTGGCCATTCCTTGTACATCCGTCTCGACCTTCTGCATCCTCTGATTGTTCTGCTCCATCACCTTGTTGGATTGTAGCATAAAGGACTTAAGTATGTCCTCCGTGGTCATCTTCTTAGGATCGTTGACCATCCCATCAGTAATTGTAAATCCCGGGGGAGGTTGCAAGGCATTATTGGGGCTCCCATAAGAGAGATTGGGATGCCCCTTGTTCCCATAGTGGTTGTATCCTCCACTATTAAAGTTTGGGCGTGAATTGTTGTAATACCTGTTGCCCCCTTGCTGCACATAGTTCGCATCTTCCATGTTTCCTTGTGGTTCTTGAGACGGTTGCCCCATCGCCATGCAGTCGAACTTCATAGTTAATGCATCCAATTTGTCGGATAAAGTGCTCATTGTATCATGGTCCGTGGTATAAGCAACTCTATGCACCTTACTCCTTCCGTTGCTCCATCCTTCATCACTGGATGCAAGTTCTTCAATCACCTCCATCGCCTCCTGCTCTCCTTTCTTAAGCAGATTACCTCCCGCACTGAGATTTAGCTCCCGTTGTGCTTCAGGTATACATCCCTTGAAGAATGTAATGACTTGCACTGTTGGGGTTAAGCCATGATTGGGGCACCTCTTCAGCAGGGCCTTGAATCTCCCCCATGCATCTTTTATAGTCTCCGTAGGAGACATCTGGAAGCCAATGATCTCGTGTTGTCTTTTAATAGCCTCGCTAGGGGGATAGAACTTCTCCAGGAACTTGTGGACCATGTCATCCCATGTTCTAATGGACCTTGGTGCCAAACTCTCCAGCCAATCCTTTGTTGCGTCTTCCAGAGAAAAAGGAAACAACCTCAGTCGGACCTGATCATGTTTACTTACGCATCCATCTCTGTGGGATTTGATCCCTGCTTCCCTGTGCTAATCTTTATTTTAGTATAACGGGTTGAGGGTTTTGAAAGGTAGAATACACACTTCACTCCTCTACGCACTTCAGTATATTGATGTACTATCCATTACTTTAAAATCCATGAATGGTCTTCCTTGGGTATTATTTAATCTCTCATGGTCTTCCTCATTTCGGCATGTAGCTCTTTTTATCCGTTTTTGTTTCTTCTTCAGATTTTTCTTTTGCTCTTCTTTTAAAACTCACTCTTTCTCTATGTTATCTTCTTCTTCGTCATTTCTTCCTCTTAATCAACCCTTTCTCTGTCGATTTTTCTTTTAAATCTCACTCTTTCTCATTGTGTAGGATCTCAGTCGGCGTGCAGCGACGGAGCTTCGAGATCTCTTAGTTTGTCAAGCGGTGAGTTCCTACTCGCAATTCTTCTATCAGTTTGACTAATAGTGAACAAATAATATTTTAACTCAAATTCTAAAACTCGAAAATGAATAATTGACGCTATCCCCGTGATGACAATAGAAATTGTGTGGTGACCAATAATTGACAGTAGCCTATTAATGTACTATATGGAGTACTATTAAGTACTCTTAGTATATTAATGTACTAAGTATCAATTACTTTTTAAAATCCATAAAACATCATATGTGTATCAAGATGTTTTCTAAATAGAGGGAACCAAAATCGACCGGTTCTTAACTGGCCGGTTCCGATTCCAAGATTTATGAAAATTTAAAACATTTTAACCGGTCAACCGATCCACTTAGAACCAGAACCGGCCGAATAAGCAGGATTATGTGGGACCCTTATTCTATTACACACTTTCATTTAATACATAGTTAAATAATTTCTTAAAATCCGTGACGAATCAAACTGGGACAAACATTATGGGATGGATAGAATAAATTCCAACCAAATGAGATCGAAAAGATAATTTGAAATACATAATGTCAAAAGGTTTTCAAAACTCTGCCTGTTTGAGATAATAAAAGTATAATTGGTTTTCAGAGAATAAATTTCAAGAATTAAAAACCTAAAAGTAAGATTAAAGACATTAATACGATAGACACATTATGCGCAAAATTTTGAACTAAACATGAGTTTACCGCCAAAATGAATATTTCAACTAAATCCAAAAATCAAAGCACCCGCGCGTTTAATCCAAACTGTCCATTTTACCATCTCATCGACGGTCAGCAATCATTATCCGCGTGAACCACATCCCACCAATAACAGCACGCCCCTCTTCTGCTATATAATAACTCCTCGTCTCTTCTAACCACTCACCGCCAACACCAATTTATTTCCTCGCAAGCCAACAAACATCTCAATTTCCAATCCCAACCGCAATTTCTCTCTCTGAAAATGGCACCCAAGGCCGAGAAGAAGCCCGCGGAGAAGAAGCCGGCCGCCGAGAAGGCCCCTGCGGCCGAGAAAGCTCCGGCGGAGAAGAAGCCCAAGGCAGGGAAGAAGCTGCCGAAGGACGCCGCCGCCGGCGACAAGAAGAAGAAGAGGAACAAGAAGAGCGTGGAGACGTACAGGATCTACATCTTCAAGGTGCTGAAGCAGGTCCACCCTGACATCGGTATCTCCAGCAAGGCGATGGGGATCATGAACAGCTTCATCAACGACATCTTCGAGAAGCTCGCCCAGGAATCCTCCAAATTGGCGAGGTACAACAAGAAGCCGACGATCACCTCCCGTGAAATCCAGACCGCCGTGAGGCTGGTGTTGCCTGGAGAGCTGGCGAAGCACGCCGTTTCGGAAGGGACCAAGGCTGTTACCAAATTCACTAGCTCTTAAATTGAATGCTTTGTTAGGGTTTCTTTTGAATGATTCGGTTAAGTTTTCTGTCTGTGTAAAGAATTACTATGAATTTGGTGAATTGAATGCACAATTTGGGTTTCATATCTATGCTTTCGGATTTGGTTTATTCTCTTAATATTGAGATTTATTGGGTTCTGCATAGATTTTATTAATTGTTACAATATAGGTCGACAATTGATCTAATTAATCATCTTGTATCCCAAAATTAGATGATATTCTTAATACTCTAATTGTCTCAATCCAAACACTTGTTTATTTCTAATTGTTTTCCCTTGCATTTTCTTATGTGTTTAGGACAATTTAAGTTTCTTCTTCTCAAAGACAAGAAAACAAAATAGTGAGATGGCAAGAAAGCTACTCATATGACAATACATCAGAATATCATTAAGCTTGAATCGTGTTAAAATCACCAAAAAATGTGACAGTATCAAATACAAACAATTTGATGTAAATGACAATTAGCAGTCCAAATTTTTAATGTTCAATTTTGTGTAAACAGCAGTCAAGTTTTTAATTGCGACTTGGTTTTGGAACTCAGCAAAAGCACATGGTGCTCAATTAACAAAAGCCCTTTGTACTCCTATAAATCTACTTAGCAACTTCAAAGTCTCCCTTGTATTAAGATCACATGTCAATCATTTCAAACAATCGACAACTATAACAAATTAAACCAATCTTCCTTGTATTAGGATTACATGTCAACCTCCACCCGTTTTTTTGATAATACTCCACTTAATTGATGTTAAAGAAGCAATCTCAATGCATATTACTCCCTCACATAGCTTGTTTTTCTGTTGTCGTTCACATAAATTGTTTGTGAGATTGTTTACATGGCTGCAGCTTCTTTAGTCTGATGTGATAATCTTATTTCTTTATTCCCATTTTGTACTCATCTTTAAGTGGAAGAAGAAAACAGGGAAAAACGCAGTATATTTGGATTGGGCTCTGGTTCTGTGGACAAATGTGCATTAAATCCTTAAAGATTTTGCAACTTCAAAAATTTCTACTAAAGACACACAATCACAAAGGTCATATCTTCTCCTTAAATTACAAGAGGACTCTACAACAAACGGCTAAAACTAATCTTCTGCCATAGTTAAATGAGAGCACTAGCGAGGCAACATCAAATTTAAGTACAATAGGACGAAATCAAACAGAAATTAGCAGTATTTAGATCACAAGTTCAAAACACAGAGAAGTGTAAAAAGTTAGCAAATTTAACATTCATTCATAAAGCGCATAAAACCATACAAAAGCCCTTTCTACTTAACTAGGAGTAGTGAACAAAAACATAATTTACAGAATCCTTACTTCAAACCCTAAAAATCAGCCCAAATCTAACAACATTTCAAATTCAAGCACTAGTGAATCAGCCCAAACCTAACAACGTTTCAATTCAAGCACTAGTGAATTTGGTAACAGCCTTAGTCCCCTCCGAAACAGCGTGCTTCGCCAGCTCTCCAGGCAGCACCAGCCTCACGGCGGTCTGGATTTCACGGGAGGTGATCGTCGGCTTCTTGTTGTACCTCGCCAATTTGGAGGATTCCTGGGCGAGCTTCTCGAAGATGTCGTTGATGAAGCTGTTCATGATCCCCATCGCCTTGCTGGAGATACCGATGTCAGGGTGGACCTGCTTCAACACCTTGAAGATGTAGATCTTGTACGTCTCCACGCTCTTCTTGTTCCTCTTCTTCTTCTTGTCTCCGGCAGCGGCGCCGCCGTCCTTCGGCAGCTTCTTCCCTGCCTTGGGCTTCTTCTCCGCCGGGGCCTTCTCTGCAGCGGGGGCCTTCTCGGCGGCAGGCTTCTTCTCCGCGGGCTTCTTCTCGGCCTTGGGTGCCATTTTCAGAGAGATAAAGCTAGGGATAAGATTTTTTGGAGTGGAATCGAATGAAATTTGCGTAAATGTTGAGAAGATGTCAAAACAATGTATAGTAGGGCTTTTTTTTATAGGGAAAGAGGGGAGATATATGATTGGTGGAATTAGATTGTAGCGGATCGAAGTTCTCTGCCGTTCAGATGCATCTGGAAATTGACGGTGGATATTATGTGGGTGATTATTAATTATAGATTCGCGTGAACGCTTTTTAAATTTTTCAGTGTGTTGGCGCTAAAGTGATTTAATTTTCGAAAACATATTTACATTTGAGATATTCATGGAAATTGTCTTTTTTCTCTTATTTTTTTCTTTTACTATTAAAATTAGTCTCTTCTTTAAATATTTAAATATACTAAAATTTTTTGCAATTTTTCTTTTATTTTATTTTTTCCTTTTATCCACTACATATCTTTCATTGTGGTTGATTTTTTTAGTCTTTAATTTTCTTTGGTTAAAAAGCGTGTATAGTTTCATACTAGTACTATGTATTTCTTGGTTCTAATTCTATGCTTCAGAAAACTGTGTGCCTGTGTGAGGTTTTGTTTTGGGACAAAGACATTAAAAAACACACACACAATAATAGTAGTAACATCCATTGGCTTGGTTTTGAGCATCTAGCACGACGACCATAAGCTCCACGGAATACATGTACTTTTGGATTATGTTATCATTTGTTATAATGATAAGGATATATCTATAGAAGATCCCATTATTTCAATTATGATTTAGCATATCTTTCCCATATATCTTGTTCGCCAAGTTAGAGTATCCACTATAGTTGGCCGGGCCAAACCACAAAACGTGGCCAAGGTATAAAATTGTGGTCGGGCCACAAACGCCCATATTTTACACTATAGTGGACATGCCCAAGCCACCAAATAATATATTTTTAATTAAAAACGGGTATATTTATAGAATTTGTGTAGGAATGAAGTAAAAAAATGTGTATACTTAGCCGCGGCCGGGCCACGATCGTGGCGCTCCCGTGTCCACCCCCCCCCCCCCCCCGCTACGGCTGCCCACCCCAGTCACTATAGGGAGCCGCGGCTCGCGGCTCTCCCGTGGCCCGGCCGCGGCTCCCCTATAGTGGACACTCTTAGGTTATTCGTAGAAATACTATAAACATGACCTATTGTTATTCTCTTCATTCAATCAGCGAAATCATAATATGTCTTTTATCTTTATTTAGTTTCCCATTTAGAATTTTCGATTGTCGACAGAACACGGTTTCTCTGCGACTTTCTTTATCTTTTTTCACTTGACAAGGGTTTTAGATGCTTTCATCAATGAAAGCATCCCTTGATAAGGAAAAAAACCCTTATCAAGTGAAGAAGATAAAGAAAGTTGCAGAAAAAAGTTGTTCTGTCGGCAACCGATAGTTTTAGTAAACTAGACGGAAAAATAAATAAAGATAAAAGACAAATAATTATGATTTCACTGATTGCTTCCCAAAGATAATAATAGCCTTATTTATAATACTAATGCTATTTAACGAACAAGAAGATATAGAAAGTTGCAGAAAAACGTTGCTCTGTCGGCAATCGATAGTTTTAGTAAACTAGACGGAAAAATAAATAAAGATAAAAGACAAATAATTATGATTTCATTATTGCTTCCCAAAGATAATAATAGCCTTATTTATAATAATGCTATTTAACGAACAAAATAGATATCCTAAAGATACGGTAAATCAAACTAACTAACTAAAAAAGAGATTGGGATATTCCAATAGTTATGCCCGTATCATATAACCTCCATTTCAGCGGTGGCATATAATGGGATGAACTATGGACCAAATGGTGCTGGAGGGAAGTATCAGAATAACATGTTACCTAATAAGGTCGGTAAGCATATATAATGTGAGGGCAAACAAAATCCCACATATGAGAATGAACAAACGTTAAGTATATAAATGGGCTACCCCAACTCCATTAGTATAAAGTCTTTTGGGGAGTATCCCAAGAGTAAAACCGTGAGGCTTTGAGAAAACGGACAATATCATACTAATGTGGAGCTCGGGTGTGCACCACCGATCCCCAACGTATAATCATTTCGCTCAATATCTTATTTTGTTTAAGCTACTTTGTACTGACATGGTTTTCTAGATGTATAATCAGTAGTTTAAAATTAAGTGGTTACAAATTTGTACTCAGTACTCGTACTACTGCAAAGAGTTGTTAACTTAAAGGTCCTTGTTGTTCTTTCATATAATGTGTGAGTAAATGTAATGATATTTTATACTCTGCTGCAAGACTCTTACAACTTAAATCCTTGTGCCAATATGTATAAGATAATCGTAACTGGTGTAATTGATCACATCCTGAATCATTATTAGTGTTTCTAGTTACATGACTAAGATTATAAAGCAACCTCGTTGTCTGGATGTTTCCTAGAATTATGCGTGTTCATGAACAATAAGTGTACGTGCAGCCACAGGACGACAGAAGTAGTTCAGTAACAATTGGAATTCCAGACGAACATATTGAAATTGTCATCGGTCGTGGTGGAAGGAATGTTATGGAGATGAGCCAGGTCTGTAGATAGGTCCCAAAGCTCTGTTTGGCAGATTCTTAGAACTGATGTTCCTCTTACTACTGCAGATTGGTGGAGCTAGGATAAAGATATCAGAGATAGGCAATTTCTTGTCCGGGATATCAGAGATAGGTACATACACGTAGAATTCTAATATTTCTGCTCAAGCTAATCGAAGCACAATCCATACCCACACTGCTTTTATTGTAGGAAAGTTACCATCACGGGGTCTCAACAAGCTATTCACATCGTAGAGTCTCTATGATATCACAGATGGTTGCTTCAATTACTGAACAAGAATGTGAAAAAACTCTGCTTTCTTTCTCATCTGATCAGGTTAAAAAGATGCCCCTCTTTCTGCAACTAGTGGTATTTATTTTGGCATTATGAGAAAAATGGAAGGTGTTTGTTTGTTACGGATAACTTACAATTTATTAAGTAGTCCCCTATTGTTTGATCTGATTTTGGTTATGTTCAGTAGTCAGCGTTTTAACAAGGAACATGCACACTGCTTATGTTTCATGTATTGATAATAGAAACACCTATTGTTGGAAATATTCAATCAGAATGTAGTAGTATTAAACAGAGTTATTTAAGTAAACGTTGTGAAACTAATCAAATAAGTACTCCCATGTTTTATGGAGTATTTAGAAAAGCGTGATTGATTTTAAAAATATTAACTCTATCAAGAGTTAATATTCTCAATTTATGCAGAATTGAGAAGTATAAGGGCAGCTCAGTTTCTCAATTCTGCAGTAGATAAATATTCTCTCATTTTGGTCCTCATCTCTCACCAATTTGAAGCAACTTTTGCTCACCTTTCCCTCCATTTTTGCCAGTCGTTTATACTATTGACGATGACTTTGGCCAATTTCTGAATGTGGGGATCTCTACCGAATCCCACAACACTATGTCAATTCTATCGTGAAATTGCAGCCAGTATATCAGAACGCAGAGGGTAGGAGCAACGGTGGTGTGGCAGAAGTAAATGGGATGCTCATACTCTAGCAAATATCAAACGCGTAAATGCAAAAGAAATCGAGAACTACATCTCTAATGTTTGACTTCTGTGAGATTTGAGCTAGGGATTGTTGAAAATTAAGATTGTTAAGGTGAGGGGTTTCGAAGAAGAGCTTGGTAGGGGTGAAACTAGTGTCGGACAAGAGATTAGGGTGGGTAGGGGAGTTGGGAAATCTGCGATCATGCTCAGTTGGAGTTCGGGCAAGAGTTTGGGGGGGAGGGAAGGCGGAGGTAGGTGACAGAAGAAGCGGCGGCGGCAGAGGAAGGTGACAAAGGCAGTGGAGAGGATGAAGACGGAGAAGGAATGGTGATGTTTGGGGATTAAGATTGCTAGGCATGTGAGGAGCTAAAGAGGGGTAGTTTAGTATGTGAAAATTGTTTTCAGCCCTACTCTCATTCAACCAAACACTTCAAATTGGGCTATACTAATTTCTTGGACTAAACAACTAACAACTCTACCTATCAACTCAAGCCCAAACCATACATCCATGTTAATTATTTACCCACCTACCAGACGAGCCCTAACTCGGCGAAAGAAAAAAAACTATTTGTTGGATTATCAGAACACAATTTATTTTGGCTTGAATTAGATTACTATAATGTATGTATAATATGAATTTGATTGGAAGAAGAGAAAAATAAAAATAGAACATAAAGAGATGGATCATAATATTCTTGAATTTTCTCCATAGTAAAAGAAAATAAGGGAGCGCTCAGTTATTTCAGCACAACAATAATCACAAAAACTAACAATAACCAGGATGGCAGCTTATTTATTGCAGTAACAAGCAGAAAACATTAATTTGATTGGAAAACAAAATAGAAAACTTAAATAGAGAATGAAGAGATGGATGGATCAGAATTTTGGCTTGGATTTTCACCACAAAGGGAGAAAAAAAAGTAGCGCTCAGTTATTTCAGCGTCGAATCATCTGGGGAAAAATTCATCACCTCCATCCAAATAAGGTACTCTGAAATTCACTCCTATTTAATAATTTCATTGTGAAAATGTTAATTTAATTAGAAAACAAAAAGAAATTTCAAATTGAGAATTTAGAAATGGATCAGAATTTTGGCTTGGATTTTCTCCACACGGAGAAAATAAAGTAGCGCTCAGTTATTTCAGCGTCGAATCATCTGGGGAAAAAATCATCACCTCCATTCAAACAAGCTATGCAAATCACTTCAATCATTCCAGTATAAAACCATCATCACAACAAGTATTGACATTTCACAAAAGACACAGTTTATATAGTGTGGGTAAAAGCAGAAAATGTTGATTAGATTGGGAAAAAAATATAGGGGTAGAACTTAAATTGAGAATAAGAGATGAATCAGAATATTGGCTTGGATTTTCTCCACAAAGGGAGAAAATAAAGGAGCGCTCAGTTATTTCAGCGTCGAATCATCTGGGGAAAAATTCATCACTTTCATCTCTCGAGAATCATTTCAAAAAAGGGAAACAGTATTTAGAAAAAAAGACGTAACAATTGGAGAATGAAATTTCACCAGTTCTGATAGAATAAAGCTCGAAACGAGCGAGCTCAGATCGAAAAGCAGAAGCCGGTAGATCAAAATATGGCGTCGGCTCATACACAACGCCGATTGAATGTTTGGCGCAGGTAATCAGTATATCGACGCACATAAAAACAGAAGATGAATAAAATTAGGAAATTCGAAAAACAGAAATCGCAGAGCGAACACGAGCATGGGTAAAAGAGATCGTGGAGAAGAGGAAGTTGCAGATCTGATGCATTCAACATAAATCTGTGTGATGAAGGGTGAGGAAAGGTTAGGATATATATAGGCGTGAGGAAGGAGGCGGGTTTGCTAAAACCCTAGTTTTGGAATCGGGGGCTCGGCCGCGAAATAGTTTTGGGGATGGACTAAATTAGAGACCATAATTATCAATTTATTGTAATCAAATAGATAACTGAATAAACTATTATTACCACCCGTATGGTCATGTAATTTTTACTTAATGAATAGAAATTCTAAATAATTATATCTATTATACATATACTACTTTACGAGCTGAGTAGAGAAAAAATAAAATAAAAAGTTAATACAATTAGAAAATCTAATATTTTATCTATAACCATCCTCAGCGCACACGAGTATAGAAGTAGGTATTATAGTGCAGGAATGCAAGATAAGAGCATTTCCAATGGTCCGTCGATAACACTCGGCGATTTTTCGCCGAATATTGCCGAGTTATCGCCGACCGTTGGGAGTGTTTCGGCGTTTTTTCGGCGTTAATTAACGCCGACTCCCGCTGCATCGCCGAATCATCGGCGCCCACTGTAGGCGCGATTCGGCGATAAATCAGCGTTTTTTTTTTTTTTCAATGGCTATAATTCCAAACCTATATATAATTCCTCCTCCTCCTCCTCCTCCATTCATCACACACAATCTTCATTCTCTCAATTTTTCAATCTCATTATCTCAATCTTCAATCTTCAAAATTATGAGTTCAAGTAGAAAAAATCCCCGAAAAGGTAAGGGCAAAGAGCCGAGTCCGCAAATTCCCAACCCCACTGATGAAACAAATCAGCAGTGGATGAACTCGTTGTTGTCGATGGGTTCTCCTCCCGGCCAATGTCCATATGCGGGTCCGTCCCCACTGCAGACTCCTCCGGTGCGCAGACTTTCTCCGTACTTCCAGTCTGCCCTCTCCAGCCGACGATGTGTATCGCCCCCAGATAGTCACATCGTTGTTCGACACCCCTGGATCAACTCTAGGCGACGAAGGATCTCAGGCCGCGACGTACACAACGGATCCGACACTCAGCATGGACGACTACGAGGAGGAAGAAACGCCCGCCGAGCCGCCTTCCAGGAGCAGGAAGGGGAAGGCGCCGGCGTCGACGGCTGCGACTGATACGGCTTCCGATGAGAAGCCGAAGCGGGTAAGGACTACTTTACTTACACTCTGGAAGAGTCCGAGCTGATAGCCAACTGCTGGGCGGACACGACGCAGAACGCGGAGCGCAACAACTACCAGACTGAGATCATGTTCTGGGAGCGGGTTGCGGAGAAGTACACGAGCAACAAGACTGCCTCGATGAAGGACCATGGCAGCGAGGCGATCCGCCGGCATTGGGAGCGCCTCATGAGGGACTGCGGCCATTTCAACGGTATATATTCTAACTTGATGACGAACATGACGAGTGGCCAGAACGAGCACATGGTCCGAGATGAGGCCATCCAGAGGTATAGTGGCCAGTTCTTGTCGAAGGGCTTCAAGTATTGGAACATCTATGATAGGCTGAAGGATCTCCCCAAATTCCGGACAGGGATGCACAACGCGCTGCACGGGAAATCGGTGCGCTCGCGACTTAGCGGTGCGGAGAGCGAGGGGAGCGCGTCCCCCATCGACTTGACTGGGGATGGTCCGCACGAGCGCCCTGTGGGAGCGAAGAAGGCGAAGGGGAGGCGGAAGGGAAAGGGCGCATCGTCGGATGCCCAGTCGAAACCCCAGTTCATACAACAAGCCACGCTCTCTGCCAATGTCGCCAATCTGACGCAGCTATACACGTTGTACTTCACCGGCGGCGGAACCCCAGAAGAGAAGCAGTCCCTCTGGTCGACCATCCAAAATTCGAAGATCCTGATGGGCCTCCCGCCGGACGCCCCTCCCTCTTAGTTTTTTAAATCTTTGTTTTTTATGATTTTTTATTTGTAGTTTTTTTTTTCTCATTGTATTATATTTTGCAATGATTAATACAACGATGAATTGTTCATTATAAATCTATTTATTAAACACATTTGTAGGGAAAATTAAACAATATTAGTGAAGATGTAAAAATGAAATGTTGAGTTAGAAAAAAATAAGAGAGAAATAAGGGATAAACCATTGGAGCAGTTGGCTAAAAATTAGCTAAAAAATGGGGATAAATTTTGGTGCTGATGTGACAGAAGTTAGGGAGTTTTTAGGAAGAGCATTGGGAATCCTGTAAATATTTATGATTTTCGAACATGAATTGTCACTTGCACACTCTATTCAGTATTCTCTAAACTTAAAAAGTTTTTCATTGTCATTGTTGGAAGAGTCAGAATAAAATATAATAAAATAAGATGTATTATCAATGCACACAAATATAAATAAAGAATGAGTCCGTCAAGAATTATGAACCAACGTTACAAAGTCAAATCGAAATTCAAAAAATATAAAGAAATTTTGGTTTAAAACAATAATGGAGTAAGGATATTTTTTTACTCCATCTGTCGAATAGAAATATGATAATTGAAAATAACATAAGTTTTAATGCATTATAATTGATAAAATAAAAGAAAAAGAAAAAAAGTAATTGAAATAATATAGTACTAGTAAATGATGAAACCCATAAATGATAAAAGTAAAAAAGAAAATATTTCTATGATACGAGCAAAAAAGAAAATTAGGCATATTTCTATAGTACAGAGGGAGTACCATTTTAGAGAATAGAGCGTGCAAGTAAAATAAAATGAAATAATGATGTGTAGTATTTTATTTTATCTCAACTACAATATGGGCGTGGAAATTGCAAGTTGAAGAAGATAATATATGAAACTATAAATAGAGGGTCAATCCATTTTCCAAAAAAAAAAAGGGCGCCAATGAACCTCAAGGTTTCAACAGATCTAGACTTCCAAACTCAAGACGCCGTTATTGAGTCCAAAGATGACACATAAAATCACAAGCTGAAACCGACCGGAACACCTTAGAACCACCCATGACGTCGCGACAGCAGAGGTCGTGTGTGGTAATTCACAACTTAGTCCAGCAATAACTTCAACAACATTAACTGCAGCATGATAGATTCCAATCACATTGCTTCAAGATTGAAAATTCTATTCATACTAAACATCTGTTTCGACAAAAGCAAATCTCACGACATCCGATGAGTATGCGGATGAGATCTTTGCTTACGCGATGGTATTAGAGTGTTAGCGGGCATGGAGTTTCCCTGAAAAGACTAATTTGCACATATACAGCTCCCTATCTTGCAGCTGATGGATAGCAAAAGGATCAAGAAGAACATGAAGTAGAACCATTCCCTTGAGAGCAATGTCATTGTCTTCCCCGGAAGTAGACTTACGCTTGATTCCAGACGAGCAGAACCATCCTCACCTCGAGAATAGCCAAACGAAAGAACAATGTTGAGGCTTGTGGGCTTGCTTAGTAACTTGTCTACTCCATTTCCATCTGCAGACAAATTTCTTATCTGAATCATGCCCGCAGTGACATGAACTGAAGTAGAAGGTTGTGACAGAGAATTGAGACGATGCACAGCACCTTTTGAAGGAAACTCGGCAGCCAAGGCTGGTGGAGCAGGCATGCTGCCCAACATCTGGCTGGCCTGTTTGAGGAATGGATATTGGAAATCTGTTACGCATGAGAGCCAGTTAGTTTAGAGCTAATCATTCTCAAGAATATACCAGTGACGCCAGGGCTTGGCAGTAAATACAGTAGTTGTCAAAAGAAGGGAATATTTTGGTACCTGATTCATATGTGGAGGAGTCGAGCTTATCAGATGATGATCCAGCGTCACCATTATTGTTGTTGAGAGGTTGTGCACTGGGTAAAGTAGGTTGCTCTCCACCAACTTCTGGTTCCTGTCATGATAGTATGAGTTAGATCACTTAGTTCCAAAAGAGCACAGAAACTCAATGAATTGGGAGTAATATTACCTCAGAAGGAAGCAGCGGTTCACAAGGAAGAAGGTCCTCTATCATTGCTAAGGAATCATATGCAAAGTCTTGGGAGTTGCCGATACTGGCATCGTAGAACGAAAAGAATTCCTCAAGCGTGCTGGCAGGAGAGGTATTACCTTCAATGGGATGTGATAGATCACTGCCTTCAATGAAGCTTGCACTACCTTCAATGAAGCTTGCATTACCATATGGCAGATCTGGTGGATTCTCTTGGAATGGTTCATCAAGTAAGAAATCCAAATCATCAGAATACTCCGACTTACTGGATTCACCAATGAATTCATGTTTGACTGCTCTTACATCCATATCAAATGGAGCAGGTATATCATACAAGTTATTCTCCTCATGCTGCTCAGGTTCACAATACTGGTCACCAGCACTCAATAAGAGCTTAGGGCCATCATCCACGGACTCTGCAGTTTCCTCAACAAAGCTGCTGCCATCTGTCGGCTGACAATTCGATTGAAGAGGAGAATCGGCAGATGGATTATCTGATCGAAGGATCTGGCACCAAAAACTATTAGTCAAATGCATATGACCCGGAAAATAACACTATCACGTAACAGAGCTTCTTACAAGATAAAGTTTTACTGTATTGAGTATTTTAAGGATGGAGACAGATCATTATATAATCTTATTCAACTTAAAGAAGAACACAAAATGCAGTAATTGTTACTATAAATTTAAATAATAATCAAGAATGTGTACAATGAAAAACTGTTTACACATGGGAACATGATTATCAAATTCATTACATCAAATCCAAGTTTTGGTTACTCTTATATAAAAAGATGTTGCACAGGACAAATAACTAATACTATTATGTTTAAGTTCCTATTCACTGTAGCAAAAGCTAAAGCAGCACCAGGATTAATCTCACTATAAAATCCTACATTACTCTTCGACCACATCATTTGCAAAATAATCTAAAAGATATTGTTAAGTTCCTTCATGGAAATTTTTCATCTGCATTTTTTTCCCAAGAATGCTACCCCAACTCCCCAAGATTGTTAAGGAAACAGCTGATCGCAAGCTTCCAAGGCAAATTATATAAAAATCATACGGTTCTTGACAGTTCTAAGTTTCAAATCCAGTAAATCCCAAAAAATACATCTTTTATACCCTCATAGATCCATGCTTTTATACACATTTTTTCATCAGAAAGAATCTGAGGCAACAAATTTGACAAAATATCAATGGCGTGTACAAACCTGCTCAAGATCATCGCCGTCCAAATAAGCATCATCCCCAAAGTCAACCTCCTCTGCAGCCTCTGCTTTTGGAATCAAGTCTGAGTCATCACCGAGCCATTCTTCTTCCACAAATGGTGCTCCGTACTGCTCACCATTCTTTGGCCCAGAGCCACTCTTCTGGAAGACACGGCAGAGCACAAACGCATCCTTTTCCACAAAAGTACATACCGTCAGCAAATAAAAGGTCAACGGTTCTAAGATCATGAAAAATTATTACAACATTCACACCAGGTGAATCATCTATCCAGTTTTCTATATAGACAGAAATGTGAGTGATCCTATACTATGCTTAGTGGATGGAAAATCGATAATACACCTGATAGAATACAAAACTTTTGTAGCATAAATTACACCACCAGTTCCCATATCATGTTCACTCTTCCAAAGTTCAAACCTACCCCAATTATTTTTATTTCATTCACATTGTAAGTGAAAATTTTATGCTGTAAAAATGTGACATTCTACCTGATGAATGCCAGCTCTCTCCAACTCCAAGTCAGTGAGTCTGTACTCGTGCATAACCCAGTTGGTTCTCTGTCCCTTCGGAGCACGTCCAATATGATATACAAGAGTCTTCTTCATCCCAACAATCTGCCCTCTGTGGTAGACAGCCCTGTCCTTCCCAGTAGTCTTCCAATACCCTTTTTCAGTGGCTCTGTTAGTCCTTGCTCCATTACCATATTTCCTATCCAGCACGCTGAAGAAATACCATTCCAGATCTCTAGTCTTCAGCTTCGAGAAGCCTACATGCGCCAAAGATTACTACTATAAGGCTTGAATTTATACACACACAAATTTAACCAACAAGACTAGTGTCCGCAATAAAAATCATAAATCCATCTTTAGCACCTAATGTTAATAGCTGTATCAAATAAGCCCTTCAAGAAATTTGGAATGACAACAACAACTGAAATTCGAGATCAGAATTGACACAACACGATCTGCGATTCAGATCAAAATTCAACGGCGATTAGTCCAACAATACCTCAGTATAAAACGCATCAACTGGAAATCAAATCCTAGTGAACAGACAAATCAGTAGAAATCTTCTAAAAAACAAATTAGGACTCTTCTTCGAGGAAAAGGAAGTCCAGTGACGTGAAATGAATCTACGACTCTAAATTCAATCATCCCAAACGAAAATTCAAGTAGAGACGAGGAAAAAGAAAAGAGAAATGGGAGAAACGCGTACTTGGAAGATCCCAAGGCTCGGCCTTGTAGATATCGATATCAGAGATCGCACGGAAGCGGAAGCCTCTGCCGCAGACCTTCCGGCGCAGATAGTAGCGCACCAATTCCTCGTCGGTGGGGTGGAAACGGAATCCAGGCTCCAGCGTATTGAAGGAATTCTTCTTCACGGCGATCTCCATTAAAAAAGTCGTCAATTGGCCAAGATTTAGGGTTGAGAATTGGGGTTGGAATGAAGGATGCGTGAGCTATATATATAAATGTAAAAGGAGTCTCTACTTGAATAGGCGATGAAGAAGATGCTCAAAAAGTATTTATATAAATGGAAAAATCTCGATGATCCGAAATTTTTTCGGGTTTAGAGCTGACGGCAGCGCCGCTTGAGTTTCTTTCGGGTACGGGTCGCCACCGAGGATCCGAATTTTATTCGGGTTTATAAACAACAGTTTTTAGTTTTTCAAATACGGAGCAACATGGAAAAAAACACATGATTATGTCACATTTTCAAATGTTGGAACTTTTTTGAAAGTTTTTGTTATGCTAGTATAAATTAAATTGAGAAGTTATCATTCACAATTTATGTATTTTTAAAAATATTTAGATTATAATTAGGAAACTTATTTATATGAAGTTGGATATTCAATGTGAACATTATGAGCTCGAACCTAACCTAATTGATTAACAATCATATTTCTACAACTGGCTTTAAATATTATATGACGATTTTAATATCTCTAATAGGATTTTATTTCAGTACACGATCAATGAATAATACCGATACTTGAACGGAAAATCGAATCTCTGGTTCTCATAGCTTCTTGAAAAATATTAAGTACGGGAATTAAATAATACAAATACACTTAATCAGTTAGGAATTATTGAAAATGAACTTAAACTCAAAAGTCATATTATTATGATTCAATTTTCAAGTTTATAGAAATATTTAGAACTGATCAAAATCGATGTACCATTATTTAATTAGCGGTTTTTTGTTAAAGAAAATTAACGGTTTTTTGTTAAAGAAAATCAATAATGATAATTCATTCTAGTTGGTAACGCAAATTCGACTTTTTGGATGGAAGAGAAACAAACTGGGAGAGAAGACAGGAAAAACGGAAGCTGTGAGATTCTAAACATCATCGTTTATTGAAACAAAGGGAGGAGAATTTTCGACAGATTCATAGGTCGTCCGCACCAAACTAGGAGAGTTCACAGTACATAATACAGAGGCAAAAATCTCTCTCGACACCCACTACTCATCTCCCCCATCAAGAACAGAACACAGAATTCAGTTCTGATGCAATGGAGATGGAATCCGGCCCCAACAAAGAAAATTACATGCCGATACCGCCTAGGCACGTCTCCGTAGCTCCTCGTTTTCTTTGGTCACTAGCTCGACCCGTGATTGAAGAATGTTGATCATTGCTTGGGCTCTCATCACCTCAATCTTCAAGGTCTCCCGCTCCATAGAGACGTTCATAATCTCGTTCTCTAGGTTGCTGATAAATTTCAGGTACCCAGGTGGCACCGACTTCTCTAGGTTGGAGGAGTCGAATGCTAGTGTGCTCGCGGGCTGCTGGCTCTCTTTGGGCTCGAATAGAGGAAAGTCCAGTAGTCCGGAGGTAAAATTTGTCGTCATCATCACTGTACAAGGATCCTGGCTGGTCGTGGTGGAATCTTCGGATCCATTAGCGTGGCTCGAGTTGGGATTTTCGTCAGGCTTCCCCCGTTTGCTCTGAGCTAAAGAGAGTGGCTCGGGGTCTTCTTCTGATCTCTCCCTCTTGCACAAAAACGGAAGAGACTGCATCCCAGTCGTGTTCTCAGTCTGGGGAGGAGCCATCGTTAGAGGCGGAGTGTCCTGTCAACACATTCGAGGCTTAGCAAGCTCATGCTCATCACAACTCAACTCGATAAATAGTAATGATAAAAAGTTTCGATCCATTATGCAAGAAGACTATGAATAGGTTAATCCACGAGCAATCAAAAGAGCTAGAAGACGTACAATACAAGAAATCTACGTAAACCAAACATTTAGCCCGCTTAGAAATACACCATTCTTAGGCGTTTTCTACTGGTTTATTAGTCGAAAAGGGAAGAAATGGCGCATTTTTTATTGTATAAAGAAGAAAATCAGTTTCATGACTTGTAAACTATTTCAATTTTGGAAAGACACAAAAGCCTTGAACTAAATAATTGCATCTTTCTGCATTAACACATTAGATCAAATGCAATTATCAAATTGAGTATATGGCTAAGTCAAAAAATACTTTAACCTTTAAATATCGAGCATTAACTACGGAAGTACGGAACCAATCACGCCAGTGGTGATGTAATCCGAAATAGGAAGCATTACAGCAAACAACCACAAGCAAAACACACCTGATCGAGATCAGTACACTCGACTCGTGTTTCATCACCATTCACCACATCATCTTCGGTATCTCCCCCAGGCACCACCACCACTGCATCTTCATCCCATTCTTCTTCGACAAAAGGGGCGTACCGGTCCCCATTGGGGGGTCCTAGGCCGCTCTTTTGGAAGATTCTACACAGCACAAACGCATCCTTTCCTCACAAAGCAACAAAGCAGAATTAATCTCAAGATTCCACAACTTTGCAAGTAGAGAGATTCATAGGCT
This sequence comes from Salvia hispanica, assembly GCF_029641045.1. NCBI lineage: Eukaryota > Viridiplantae > Streptophyta > Magnoliopsida > Lamiales > Lamiaceae > Salvia > Salvia hispanica. Next base: position 7,551,078 of record NC_142694.1, read on the forward strand.
AAATCATACTCCATATAACTAGCACACCTGTGTCACTCCAGCCCGTTCCAGTTCTGAATCGCAGAGCCTATACTCGTGCATCACCCAGTTGGTCCGCTTTCCATCAGGCGCCCGCCCGCTATGGAACACCAACGTCTTCTTCATACCTATGGTAAGACTCTTATGGCGCACCGCTCTATCCTTTCCGGTCGCCTTCCAATACCCCTTACCCGTGGCACGATTCAGCCGAGACCCATTCCCGTACTTCCTATCCACGGGGCTGAAGAAGTACCACTCGAGATCTCGAGTCTTCAGAGACGAGTAATCTTATCCAAAGCAAAAAAAAAACTCACATCAGTTGAAGAAAATCAACAATCAAGTTTTGAAACAAACAGATCCACATTAATATCCTCTCTTGAATTCAACCACAGCCTTTTCAAAGTTCATACAACTTTTTATAGTTTTCTTGCACTTCACTTCATAGCTTACTTGCTTCAACAGATAAAAAGACTATGCAAACCCCAAAATCTCCAACCAAATAATCAGCAAATCAAAACTGAAATTTACATACACCACATACTCCACAAGCTAAACCAGTAAAAAAAATCGATCTAATTATTTTTTTATAAAAAAAGGAAAAGGAAAAGAAGCTGCGCCACCACAACGCTACATAAAAGATACTCCACCAAACCTCTTCAACAATCAACCAAACATACAAAGCAACAAATTATAAAGAAGGAGGCTACGAATTTTAAAAAATTAGCATTTACGATATACCAGCAAGCTCCCAGGGCTCAGATTTGTAGACATCGATCTCAATAACAGCTTCGAAGCGGAACGGCTTCCCGCAAGCTTTCCTCCGGAGGTAGTACCTGACGAGCTCCTCATCGGTGGGGTGGAACCTGAAGCCCGGCGCCAGAGAGGTCGGAGACGGCGCTGCTCCGGCAGCCGTGGCCACAACCGCCACCTCCTGTCCCATTTCCCGCAGGTAGAATAGAAAGAGAAGAAGAAAAAGGGTGGGTAAAGTGGAGTGATGGTGCTCCCGCAAACTCAACACAAACACATCGAGGAGAATCGAATCAATTGGAGGATAAAGTGGGTGAGGAAGAAGATTAGAAGGCAAGAAAAAGGGGGATTTATTGAGTTGGGGTTTGGTTATTGCCCATGGGTTAAGAAATGCAGGAGAGTGGATGCTTGCTTGACACGGAAATCGAAAAATCGGAAAGGGAGAAGTTGAGAAGAGAGGGCAGTGCGTTCGGCTTAGCTGTTGTACATTGTTTTTCTTTTTATTTTATTTATTTTTGTCCATGAGTTTTTGCTTGCTTTTGGCTGAAGCGTCTCTCTCTCTTCGGCCCCCCTTCTTGTTTATTTCTTGAATAAATACAATAAACTGAATAAATGTTAAAATTAGTTCTAAATATAGTCTATTTTATGATTTTGATCTTATATTTTATTTTTTGAATTTTTGCATCCTGAACATTTTAACTTGGATCATAATTAGTTCGACACTAATATTTCTGTCAATTTTTAAAAAGTTTTAACCTGAATGACTGTTAAAACCATCAAAACCAGTTAAAATCGTTTAAAAATTGACAAAATTGTTAGTGTATGACTGTGATCCGAGTTGAAATTTTCAGGATACAAAATTTCAAAAAATAAAATATAAGACCAAAATTATAAAATGAACATATATTCGGGACCAATTTTGGCCTTTATTCAATACAATAATATTAGTCCATTTCACTTTCATATATATTTGCGGGGAAATAAACTAGCGACAAACATAAGTATTTTGGCTACCACTGTTGGAGCCCTTGATTAGATAATTAAAGATTGAGTTTAGTATAATTTCATCCCTAAATTAGTTATATACCCTATTAAATATTCCAGCGGATCACATGAATACGAAAACTTTCAGATTTTGTGCAAATTTTTGTCTAATAAAAAGCGCAATAATTTCGTTAAATCAGTAGTACTTTGTTGTGACTTGTGAGAAAGAAGGAATTCAGTTTTTGCTGTAGAATGTGCTTGTGGTTGTGATAAACATTGGTGGCTGGATAAGTGGTGTTATGAGAGATTAATATTATAAATATTCCAAGTGGGTAAATAGTGACACCAATCATTTTTGTGTGGCACCATTATGTTTTTTTAAAAGATCATGACACGATACTATAGGTTTACAAAGTAGTTTGTCAAAAACATCCATTACTATATATATTAATTAAAATTGATACAACACATCTCACATGAAATAACAATTAAGAACTTAAAAGATCGATATGCCGCAAAACAATACATGAACAATCATATACCAATATAATAAAATAAAATTGTTCATTCATACCATGTACGTAAAAATAATGTAAGCAACTTATTAGTGGGTTTTAGATAGGTTTTTGTTCTTATAATTTCCTGTAGAAAACTCTAAGAAGTTATCCTTCAATAATCTATTATAAATGTTATAATCATTTTAATGAATATCATGTGCATATAATAAATTGTGTTATCTTTTTTTAATTGCTAAATCTTTTCTCTATTTTCTAATAAGATGATAAACTAAAACAACGGTGCTTCATTCACCCTTATGGTTGGCATTTCATTATCCATTTACATCTTTATCTTATCACATCAACAATATATAGTATAACAAATCTATAAAATATTGAGATTAAAAAGATAATTAACTAAAACATCAATAATATAAGTATATAACACTAAAAAGATAACTCCCAACATTCATACAAATCAAATTCATTGAGATTATTATAACATGACAAAATAAAAAAGTAAGATTACCACTTCATAAAAACTTCAAAGCAAGAAACCAAAGTTGACCCTCCTATTGAAACATGTTACTTGCAACTCAAAAAGTAGATTCAGATAAGCAAAGCAGCAATACTTCTTTGACTTTTTTCTTGAAAAACAAACAAAACTTTATCATTTTTCCATGTGAGAATTAGACACACAGATGATAGTACCACTTTGCTTAAGCTATCTGCAACACTATATAAAGGGAAATGACATTTTTACACACTGTGATTCAACAAATTTTCAATATTGTTGCATCACAATATCCAAACATGACTGGCTTTTCTATATTTGGGGTCCAATTTGGCTCTCTCCTCATGTGACTACCTCTGCAAAGATGACAGCCATACACTCAGATTGTTATCTTTTCATTGTTTGTTGAGTTCTAATTTACTTGTTCAACTTAAATCTGATGTGACTTAAAGAAAACTCATGCGAAAAAATTGCAACCATATTCATTTGTTGGTTAATTAGCCAAGTTGATTTCAATCGGAATTATTTGGAGTATTTTACTTTGGGAAGTGGTGGAGTTTGATCACAAAAATCTATGCTAAAATTTAATTTCAGCTAATTTAGATCGAAATTATATTATTATATTCATCTTTTAAAAATAAAGTAAGCTATAAAAGCAATATTTAAACTTTGAGATTTGCACATAAAAACTATAAAAGCAATATTTTTAAGTTTCACAGAATATTTATGTGCAAACCTCAAAGTTCAGATGTTATTCATGTAATTTATTCTTAAAAATAACAACTATATATATTTTGGTTAGTCTTTTAAAAATAAAAATATACAATTTTTATTTTAGAAAAATTTAATCTTTCTAATGAGATAAAGACTCATTTCTTAACAACAATACATCCATCAATATTTTTTATATATTAAATTTTGTATTATTTTAAAATTGTTATTTAAAAAAGATGTAAAGAGAAATTTTCTCTCTCACTTACTATAATTGTGCGTGTGTATGTAGAGCCGTTGTATCAATTGAATAAATACTTCAAATACAGAAAAAGAATGTACAGTATTATCACGCTCTCCGAATACTGTTGGAGCAGTAATTTAAGACTCATACAAGATCCATACGTATGTTAAAATGTATACTGTACATTTTCTATGAATAGAAAATGGAAGAATATTAAAAAAAAGTTGAATACGCTGAAAAGACAAGTGGGGCCCAGAAAGGAAAGGGACATATGCATGTGAGTCAACATGCAAGAACAAATCCAATGAGAAATAAATAAGGATGGCTGTTAAAAAAGAATTGAGTACAAGTAAAGCAATTCATTGCCCATCCGTTAAGAAACCTCTCCTCAATATCATACACTCATTTTTTTAATTTTTTTTCTATATATAAATGTATGCGACTGATATCTCAATTGTTTGTAGCAACCGTAAAAATTATTGATATTTTCATACATTCCAATTGAATGTTTTGTGGAGTACTAGTTTTGGTTCGGCCTGTTCACTATGCATTTGATTTTAAGTTTAATTTGTGGAGTACAGTATTTTTTAATTTAAAAAAAAAACTTATTAAGAAAACGTAAAATACTGAAAATCATGTTAAAATATATATCAACGTGTCAATACAAACTAAAATAATTAGGGATACAGATTCGTGAAGTTAAACTCGTGCACGAGTGAATCTCGCACGTGTGAAGCACTAGTCAAATATTACTGTGGCGTACGGCCGCCTTACTTTAATATTCCAAGTTCATTTTGAAAAGTGTTACTCTCACTTATCCTATTCCTAGTAGCAGGAGTATTATTTATCACTTTTAATATGACATATATATTTTATTGTTATAATGTGTATTTATATTTCTGAATTTATTGGGTTGCCTTTCCTTCTGGGAGAGGTAATACAAGGTCGGTGCAATTGCATTTTCCATTGGACAATAAATAATTGAAATGCACGCTTTTTTTGCTATCAATACTTCAATACCACATCACATCTGTTTTTGGATCCAATCATCCAAAGATTTTTCTTGCTACGCATGCAATATTTTAGTGAGGATAATAAAAAAACAATTTCCCCCCCCCTTTTTTTTTTATAAAGAACAATATCGTAACTTTTTTATATTTAATAGGCACACACCAATTAAGCTAAAAAAATAGTACTACGTATAACTTTATTTTATTAGTTCGCATAATGGAAGAGGTTGATGATTCAATCAATTGTGGCAAACACACAATAAGTAATTGATTGATGAAGCATGAAACAAAAAATAGTTAACTTTACATGCATTAATTGGATTCTTTATTATTTCAACGTATGTAGTAATTACTTACTACTCCTTATATAACAATTTTGATTTGAGAAATAAAGAACTCTGCTTTAACGTGCTATAGAAAGAGGACATTTTAGGCGTATTGGTCAATATTCGTTAAGTACTTGTTAATCACGATCAACTTCATAAGAGTAACAAGTATCTATGATAGCTACCAATATAGAATATACCATGATTTGGTGTGACTATTTGATGCCTAAACAATGGAAATTAGGTTAATGAATTTATGTCAAAATAACCACATGTAATGAAAATCACTTAATTAAATAATCATAATTTCGTGGGATAGGCCAATGACTGCTTGATGGGCTAACTATTAATTAAGTTGGGCCTATATTAGGTTTGTTATAGGGGATTCCTACCGTCAAAGCCCAACTCAATATACAAATTTTCTTTATTTTCATTGCTACATTTGTTTTTCTCATAACAATAATTAGCATTATATGCGATATCTAGTTGGAAGCGGTCATATGGAAAAGTATATAATAATAATTTACAATTTCTAATTTCGGAGAGTGTTATATTGCTAACCCATAACTTAATTGCTAACTACTACTAAATAATAGCTATTAGATATTCAAATTAATGGCTTAGATCATTAATCCCTAAATATCAATACGATCAACGAAAAACGTCAATAAGGCCATATGATTAATTCCAAAAAATATCAATAAGGGTATTAATGTCAATTAACTACATATTTAGTTATAACTAACTTTTAAAAGAAATCCCAAAACTTTAAATTCATATAACATATATCAAATTAAAGATAATTTCATAAGGATTCCAACGATATCATACATGCATATGTTCCAACGTCAAAAGTTGAAATTTTTTTAAATTTTTTTAAATTTTTTCGTATAAGCAGAAATGTCAACATACTATATAAAATATGTCAATATAATACATGTAGAATGTCAATATAAGCAATGAGTTAACATTCTTAAAGCATTGTGTAGACATTCTCAAAGCATTGTGCTGATATTTTCGGAACACTATATTGACATTTTCATCCATAATATTAATTTGAAGTTTCTTTTTTTTTTTTTTTTTTTAATATCTTTTTCAATTTAATTAATAAAAACAAAAATTACACGTGACAAATTATAGATCACACGCTTTCTAAAATCCCATGGCTTTAAATTAATTATAATTAGCAAATAAATGATGAGTTAGCAATTGACCACCACCTCCCGTTTCAATGTCATAACTACGGGTTTTTTAATGCACAATTTATATTTCTCTATCATAATATTGCTTGCACCAAATACTCCAGCTGCTATGATTTTAATCTTCCAATCCGATGAATAATTCAAAATACTACTACTAGTCTACTACTACCATTATTCTTTATCGCTCGCTTAATTTAATAAAAATCATTAAGAATGTTTTCTGAAAAGTAATCCACTCACTTAAATAAATGATAGATAATTCTAGAATTCACTTAAAATAGCCCTTTTCAATCAACACTTAAATTTGAAAACGAGAAATCTTAGGCGTTGCGCAATTGGGTATCATTTTGAATAATTAGGTAACCAACAAATCAAGATTACATTTTTCATTACGACCCCACGCAATTTCAAATTCCGCTTATACAAAAGGAAGCCCTCTTTCAAGATTCAAACTTTTTCCCCCAAAAAACAAAATCCCAAAAAAATAAAATACCGCGAAAAATGACATTGACTCGACGCGAAGTGGGTACCCACAGGGATCTCTCATGGTGCCGGCGCGTGTACAATCAAATGTACAGCCGTCTCAATGAAAACGAGACATTTGTACTAAGTGGCTATGATGCAAGAACCTTAACCCCTTCGCATCAACCTTGTCTGCTAATTTGGGCATTCTCCTTTTCTTGGTTTGAACGATTTTTTTAGCTGCTGGCACGGTGATGTGATTGGAAGGGGGGGGGGGGGGATATATGAATAATGGGTTCAAGAAAGAGTAGCTGCGGCGTCAACTATGATTACTCTTTTAAGGTCCTGTTGATTGGGGACTCCGGTGTTGGAAAGAGCAGCCTTTTGCTCAGTTTCATCTCCAATTGTCAGCAGTTTCCTCATGACCTTTCTCCTACTATTGGTATGTGTGAGTGTGATTTTGTTTGAATTAATAGTTTTATTATGTAGGTTAGACAATCTTGGCCTTTGATGTTTGATGATTCTTGAATCTTCTGAATTTGTGGGATTTGTGTTGTGGTCATTTTTGATGATAAAGTTTGGTTCTTGAATTGCTCAATGAGGACTATTTCTGATATTTATTGGCATGATAGAAATTTTGTCTGAATTTGTGAAGATGGATGTCTTAGTTTTTGTATGGTTTTATGGCCTAAAACTTGATCATTTAAGGTGGTGTTAGACAAATCAAGTTTGAGTTTGGGTGATTGTTTTGCCTATGACTTTTGAAGTTTTTTGAAGTCAGTTGAAGATGGATGTCTTAGTTTTTGATGATAAAGTTTTGTTCTTGAATTACTCAATGAGGAATATTTGTGATATGCATCGGTATGATGGGAATTTTGTCTGAATTTGTGACTTTTGAAGTTTTTTGAAGGCTGTTGAAGATGGATGTCTTAGTTTTTATATGGTTTTATGGCCTTAAACTTGATCATTTAAGGTGGTAGGCAAATCATGTTTGAGTTTGGGTGATTGTTTTGGATTATTTGATTTGATTTGATTTGATTTAGTGTAGGTTTATGTTTGATTGTTGTGGTTGAATTATCAGGAGTAGATTTCAAGATAAAGATGCTAACCACTGCTGGAAAAAGACTGAAACTTACAATCTGGGATACAGGTATAACACCTCCTTCATTATAACTGTGGATTGTAAAAACCTTAATGTTGGGGTAATGGTTTTTTTTTTTTTTTTTTTTTTTTTTTTTTCCAACTAAATTTTGATTTGAATTAGTACAATCAGTCAAATCAGAATGGAGATGGTTTGGTAGAACCTTTCAAGTAAATTTGGTTAGTTTTGGATATTGTTTAATAAGGATTGATGCCTTTGCTATGAATAATAAGGATGGATGGGAAATTGGGATTCAATAGGTTTATGTTGGTGAGGATTTAGCTTTGTGGTTGAAGTATTTTTCTATAGGGTCTGGTAATTTAGTTGAAAGTTTTGGTCATTTTTATGATCATTTAACTTCATACAATGACTAATGAGACACTGAATTTTGTCAGATATTTAGAATGAATTTCATAATTAATACTCCTATGTTAATGGGATCAATATGCCAAACTGTGTAGAAAACACTTCAGTTCTATGATGAACTTGTGACTGAGAAGCCAGAGTTTCAAATCATTAATTACAAATGCATTTGTTAGGTACACCAAAATAGGACATGGAATTAGATTAATCTTACTCATTAATTGAAGCCATTTTCATACTTCCCCTGGTTCACTGGCAACCGTGTATTCATCTTTTTTTACTCGTTCTATGTTAAGAACTCATGCATACGTGTACAATTACATTATTGCAATGCAGCCGGACAGGAAAGGTTTGGATCATTAATAAGTTCATACTACCGAGGAGCACATGGTATCATCCTTGGTACGCAACACTCTAGTTTTGTTGTTGGTGCCCTTTTTCTCTTATGATAATTAAGAATTTCGAATAAACTCTGTATTCCTCTGTGCAGTCTATGATGTAACTAGACGAGAGACCTTTACAAGCCTATCGAAGACCTGGGTCAAGGAATTAGAGCGTTGCTGCACCGATCCTGATTGTATCAAGATACTAGTAGGCAACAAAGTTGATAGGGTAAGTTACATATGCATGTGTCTTTCTAAACGACATATCTCGCTGATGGATGGCCGTTTTCAGGAAAACGAGAGGGCTGTTACCACGGAAGAGGGGATGGCTCTCGCACAAGAGCACGAGTGCTTGTTTTTCGAGTGCAGTGCCAAGACTCAAGCAAACGTGAAGCAATGTTTCAAGGACCTCACGCTTAAGGTTCTTTTCATTCATCAAATCGAAAATTCCATCATCTCATTGTCTTACGATCCAGCGCGTTTATTTTTCTACAGATACTGGACGTACCGAGCTTGCTGGAGAAAGGATCTACGCCCGTAAATGTAAAGAACCAGATTTTGAAGCAAAAGCAAGTTGGAGACAATGGAAATTGCTGCTCCTAGTTGAAAACTCACCGTTGCTTCGAACTAGCTCGGTTTTTTTTGCGCAGATTCCCTTCGACTCAAATATGATGATAATCTGAATCTTTGGAATAAAACAGTTATCATCCCTTGGTTGTTTGTAAATTTAAGGTAGTTTGTTTCATTACATTAGTTTAATCTTTTGCAAGCTGGCAGTTTTGTACACCCCAAAGTTCCATGAAGGAATCATATTTGTATATCTGTACAAATGCATCATAATGTATATGTTTGTATATTGATTCCCAGTAATTTATCACTTCTATTTCTCTTTCCACATTGCTTTGCTTGTGCAGTTGGTGCTTGTTATTTTCAATATTTTCAGTGTTGATTTTTATTTGTGCTTGCTCTTAGTAAATGTGGACTGGTCCAAAGGAGTTCATGGGCCTAAGTATGTCCTGATAGAATTCCAACCCGATATTATATGAATACTCCTTTCGGCCTTGTGGGCTCGGAACTAGTTGTGCTGGCCCGATACTTCAACTTAATTGTTTTAATTACAATAAGTATAATCTATCGAAATTGAGTTATAAAAAAAATTAGTAGCAATAACTTGTATTGTGCCGAGGATTCCAATTTCGAATATGCGCATTTCAGTATTGAATACCTCAACCAAGATCCATATATTGTGGGAAAAAAACAACTCTAACAAAAAAAGAAGTTAGTATAAATAAGAAAACTAACAACATGTAATCACTATAGCTGAAGAGGAGAACCTCAATAAGTCAATATGAACAAGATTCATCTGTTATTCTTACTAGTGGAAACCTTGTTTCTTCTAGATTTTGTGAATGGATGTTTCTTGACAAAAAAACATTCTATTTATGTCGTTAGCAATCTTCCACCGGATTATGCACCATTGAAGATTCATTGTGCATCTAAAAATGACGATATTGGAAATCACATCCTATATGCTAACCAAGATTTTCACTGGGATTTTTGTGAGAATTTTTTCTCGGGTACGTTATTCTTTTGTCATTTTTGGTGGGGATCAAAGGAAAAAGCTTTCGAAGTGTATAACCAGGGCAAGTATGGGTCAACCGTGCACCATACTGGTGGGTTGCAAAAAGCGATGGTATTTATTTCAGCAATCATACCCAACTGACTTCATTAAATAAAATATATGACTGGAATACTTAGGGGTCACACTTGGGAACAAGGAATTTGTGCTTGATTTCACACTACACTTGCAATGTACTCCTTTTATTGCTTTACAAATCAATGTGTATTATCACTTTATATAACGAAAGTCTAGTTACTGCATGCCATTTCCATTTGAATGTAATAGGAGTACTTAACAACAAGCATTATATAAAAAATCTTAGGTTTGCAAAAGAGAAGAAGAGTCCACTAATGAGATATTTCTCATTTTTTTGGAGATCAGTAAGAATTTGTTTGTGGATGTTTCATGTTTCATGTCAGATTCTACAATATTATACTCCCTCCGTTTCTTCATAGTTGAATCATTTTACCATTTCAGGAAGTTTCTTCATAGTTGAGTCGTTTTCTTATATGGTAACTTTTTCCTCTATCTTACTTTACTCTCTTACTTTACTTTCTCTACTTTATTCACTTTATACTTTATTCTCTCTACTTTTTCCCCTCTCTTACTTTTTTATCTATTTATTTAACACACCCATCATTCATTTCTAAAACTCCGTGTCGAAAAGTTCCGCCTCAACTATGAAGAAACGGAGGGAGTAGTACATTCATATCAGATTCTGCAATATTATAGGAGTAAGTTTGAATTCTCGAAGAATTTGTAAGTGGATGTCCATTCACAAGACAGCATACTATTCATGTACTAGTAAGCTCCCTCCAACTTCAGCAATCTGCACCACTCAAGATACATTATTAAATGACATTTTTTTTCATAAAATTTCATCATCAGATGAGTTATCGTCTCTACCAAATATGTCATAAGTATATATTGAAGATTAATGTATTTCCTAGATTCATGAACTAATGGTCCAACTTCTAGTATTAATTCTATGTATTACTTTAATTATGATACATGTATTTGTGTAGGTTCATCCAATTAGTGCATTCCTACACTAGTATAAATAGGATGATCCTTGTACTCATTATTTATTCAAGTATTCAACAAGAGTTCTCTACACAAAGAATTCACCTTGTTGGTCTTGTTTCATTTATCTCCACATAAATTTCCAACAAGTGGTATCGAGAGCCAAGTCGTTCCTATATCAAGGCGTGGAAGAAAATGACAAATTCTGGAGCAAGTCAACAACTGCCCGTCTTTGCTGGTGAAAACTATGATTTCTGGAGTATCAAAATGAAGACATTTTTTCTATCAAAAGATCTATGGGATGTGATAGAAAAAGGCGTACAGATTCCTCCAGAAGGCAACACTGCTGCGGTAGAGAAGAAGGAACAACAAAAAGATGCTATGGCATCATTCAACCTTCAAATGGCTGTAAGCGATGCCATCTTTCCCAGATTGATGGGAGCCACATCCTCAAAAGAAGCATGAGAGATCTTGCAACAAGAATTCCAAGGGAGTTCAAAGGTCAAAACCATTAAGCTTCAAAGCTTGAGAAGAGAAATGGAAAATCTCAAAATGAAAGATTCAGAGAATGCTATACAATATAACACCAGAGTAATTCTTGTCAATCAAATGAGATCTTATGGAGAAACAATCGAAGAGTCAAGAGTTGTTCAAAAATTCTTGATCAGTCTCACCGAAAAGTATGACCATGTAGTTGCAGCCATCGAAGAATCGAAGGACTTATCTACACTATCACTTGTAGAACTCATGGGGTCTTTGCAAGCACATGAGCAAAGATTGACCAGAAGAAGTGAAGAAACTTTGGAAAATGCTTTTCAATCCAAAGTCAATCTCAATAGATCAAGTGATAGCAAATGGAAGGAAATAAATGGTGAATATCCTCCTTGTGGTATTTGCAACAGAACAAATCATTCAGAAAGTGATTGCTACCACAAAGGAAAACCTCAATGTTCGCACTGCTCAAAGTTTGGGCACAAGAAAGCAGACTGCAGGAACAAAGAAAAGCACCATGCCAACTATTCTGAAGAAGACCACGAGTATTTGTTCTATGCTGGTCAAATTTCCAAAGAAGAAATCAATGACACATGGTTCATTGATAGTGGATGCAGCAACCATATGACGCCAAATAAGAGCATCTTCACCGACATCGACAGTTCCGTCAAAACAAAAGTCAAGATGGGAAATGGTGAATTGGTGGATTCCAAAGGCAAAGGCACGGTGGCTGTCCAAACAAAGAAAGGTACTAGATTCATTAAAGATGTCCTACTAGTTCATTCTTTGCATCACAATCTGTTAAGTGTTGGTCAAATGATGCAACATGGGTATTCCTTGCACTTTGAGGGAAACTCTTGTTGCATCTTTGATAAGAAAAGCAACATGGAGATTTCGAAGATAAAAATGGGAAGCAGCAGGAACTTTCCTATGATCTGGCCCTATCCAAATGCTGTTCATGTCGATAAAATTGATCAGGATGTTGCAGAAGATGAAGACCATCCATCACCAGATTCACTGCAGAGGAAAACAAGGTTACAAACTGAACTTTATGAAAGTTGTAACGTTTCTTTCCTCGATCCTCACAACCTTCCAGAAACATATAAAGAATCCGTCTGGATTGAAGCCATGAAGGAGGAGCTTCAAAAGATCATGGAGAAGGATACATGGGAATTGGTAAATCGCCCTTCTAACAAAGATGTTATTGGATTAAAGTGGATTTCCAAACTCAAGATGGATCTAGATAAAACCATTCAAAAATTCAAAGCAAGGCTTGTAGCCAAAGGCTATGCTCAACAATTTAGAGTCGACGAAAGCCCTTCCGAAAGCAAAATTTCACCTTTTAAGAGAGAAGCTTGAAGTCACCGGAAAAACATTAAGGAGGAGTATTGAAGATTAATGTATTTCTTAGATTCATGAACTAATGGTCCAACTTCTAGTATTAATTCTATGTATTACTTTAATTATGATACATGTATTTGTGTAGGTTCATCCAACTAGTGCATTCCTACACTAGTATAAATAGGATGATCCTTGTACTCATTATTTATTCAAGTATTCAACAAGAGTTCTCTACACAAAGTATTCACCTTGTTGGTCTTGTTTCATTTATCTCCACATAAATTTCCAACAGTATACTACTATTAATGTAAAAAAAGGTTATGTGATTAAATAGGATACCGAAATTGTGTTCTACTCAATTATGTTTATTACTCCCTCCGTCCCCCATTAAGAGTCACACTTTTCCATTTCGGCCCGTCCCCAATTAAGAGTCATACTTCATTTTTACCATAAATAGTTAGTAGGTCCCACATTCCACTAACTCAATTCACTCACATTTTATTATAAAACCAATATAATAAAATGGGTCCCACATTCCACTAACTTTTTCAACCAACTTTTCTTTACATTTCTTAAAACCCGTGCCCGGTTAAAGAGTGACTCCTAATAGGGGACGGAGGGAGTAAAAGGCAGCTTTGTCGGGATATCAATGATATCGGGACACTCTTCTCTATTTTTTTTTTCTCTCCACTTTAATCATTACATATGATTTTTCTAAATCACGTGTTTAAAAGAAGCGCCTTGCTTAAGGGACAGATGGAGTACCTAAAAATGAGTATGGACAAAGCCATACAGTTATACTCTCTCCGTTTGCGAATAGGAGTTCCATTTTGCCATTTTAGTCAGTCCGCGAATAAGAGTCCCGATTTATTATTTCTATAAATGGTAAAAGATATCACATTCCACCAACTTTAAAACTTAGTTCATATTCCAATAACTTTTTTTCACTCACTTTCTTAACATTTCTTAAAACCCGTGGTAGAAAGAAATGAGACTCCTATTCGCGAACGGACGGAGTATTAGCTTAAACAAACTCAAAGACGTTCGTGATAGAAAATGTATTTGCCATAATTATTGCCGGGCCGGGGAATATAAAATTAAATGTAATATTGATGAGAATTAAATTAACTGGATATGGTGATCCAAAAACTTATTGCATTTCATATCTCCATGACTATATACTATTCTAACAATAAAAAAGGAGTTAGGATTTCAGGGTTTTTCATACGAACGGAGAGAGTTTTATTTTACAAAAGCCATTTCGCACATATATAGCTCACGTGAATAATAAGAAATGGATTAATATACATATATTTAAACACGCGTATATATATGAGTATGAATTATGAAATGTAGACCCCTAGCGAAGGAATGGACTTGATAAATCAACAACAAACTTTTGGAAATATGTCGTTGAAAAATGGTTTTCTATGCTAACACCAAATAGTGGGATTTATATATCACTCACACATCTAACTGAAAATTTTATCTGATGGTTTAGTTTTTATTCGTGTAATATCGGTTTACTCGAATATAGTCAGTCCAAATATCTATCTGAATTTCTATATTTAGTCCACGAATTGCTCATATATAAAGCCAATTAACTTCCAAGATCTCTCACATTCACTAATTTCCTTCATACTGAAACTTCCCCAACGTCCACTCCCTCCTACTTTCCATCTCCTCCTCTCTAGAATGTGAGAGAAAAAAAAGAAAATTACAAAAAAAAATTCAAGAACGTAAAATAACCACACCGAAACACCACGGCGGCGTTGGGACATACATATGGAGACCGCGACGGAGGAGGCTGCGGCCGTGGCGGTGACGCCGTGCTTGAACACCGACGTCATCGCGAAAGGCAAGCGAACCAAGCGACAACGACCTAACTCCCCCTTTTCCTTCACCATCACGCCGCCACCTCCTCCACGCGCCGCCTCGGAGGAGAGCACCACGACGGAGGAAGCCGACACCGCGAGGTGCCTCATCCTCCTCTCCCAGGGCCACTTCATCCCCATCGCCAAAAGCCGCCGCGACGCCGCCGCCATGTACACATGCAAGACGTGCAACCGCTCCTTCCAGTCGTTCCAGGCCCTCGGCGGCCACCGCGCCAGCCACAAGAAGCCCAAGAACGAGAAGCGGTACGCCATCTTCTCCGACGAGGAGGATTTCAACAAATTCTCTCCCACCTCTCTCTCTCTTCAGCTCAGCAGCGTCTCCACCACCGCCACCGCCGCCGCGATGAAGTCGCCGAGAGTCCACGAGTGCTCCTATTGCGGGGCCGAGTTCGCCTCCGGGCAGGCCCTCGGCGGCCACATGAGGAAGCACCGCGGCGGCGCCGCCCCACCGGTCCCGACGAACATTCGAGAAGCGATAGTTTATGATGAGGCGGAGGCGGAGACGGAGGCGGAAGAGAGGAAGAAGGGCGGAAACTGGCTGTCGTTGGATCTCAATCTTCCGGCGCCGGATGATGAGAGAAGCCCTAACCGGATGGCTCAGCCATTACCACTTAACCGCTGATGTGATAAGCAACTCAGTTGGCAGGACGTTTCTCCTCCAATATTAATTTCGGAAGGTTGAATTATTCTTTTTTTATACTATACAATATTGACCTTCCACAATTGGGCATTTTTGACTCACCATTGTATGTACTATAACATTTCCTTTTTTAAGGAAAATATTTTCTGTAGTGTTTTTTCTAAGTAGTAGCTCACGACATTCTTTGAATTATGTAAATAGTTTTTTTACTTTGTTTTGGCAGTTTTTAGCCCTGCTCCTAATCATAATATTTTAGGAGTAAGTTAGGAGAGTATATATGGGATTGAATTCAATCTTCTCTATTTTTTTTATATATGTACATATGGTATTCAAACCTCGCTCTATAGTATAAAATGTGCAAGTTTTTGTTCAAGGTTTGTAGAGCTAACTAATATTGTACTGTTATTTATATTGTTTTTATAATGTCCTAAAAAGAGTTTGCTTCACTGCAGTATATATATCAGTATAAAAATTTGCCTTTAATTGGGGACATATTGTTGTTAGAGCGATTTAGTTCACAAAATTAGTATAACTAAGAGATGATTAAAGTATAACTAATCTTAAATGTAACTAGAGAAAACGATTTTATTTCATTATAAGAGTGATTTAGATTATACTAATTTATAGTGAAGTATTTACTCTGTAAAATATTTCGTTCACTATAATGGCGTTTTGGTTCACTCCGTGTTTTCACATTTGTGCTATGAACTAAAACGCCTTTATAGTGAACTAAATCGCTTTTATTGTGAACTTAATTCGGGTTCTCTAGTTATGCATTTATGTAGTGGTTGTCCGTTATCAATACACTCTTTTCGGTCTCATAGAAATAGACCATATTTATTTATTTTTTCGTCCATCCCATTGAATTAATCCATGTCAAAACTTATATAAACAAAATACTATTAGTTCTAATAATATAGGTCCCACCATTAACTAACACTATTTCTACTATTTTTAAAACTTTTTTACTGACTTTACTAATTACAAATTAAAATCCGTGTCGTCCCCAAATAACCTACGATTTCTGTAGGCCGGAGGGAGTAATTTAAATAATTAGAATTGTCTGCATCTCTGAAAAAATAAGAACTAACTTGGGAGCATATACACGTTTAAATCTCAAAATACCGAAAACTAGCTTGGGAGCATAATCTTATACAGAGCTTGAAACATGAAAACCGACTTCTATGTATCATCGTCGTCTTGGAGCCTGAAATACTAAATTGATTTGTGAATATCTTGTCTGAAGTTTCGTAGACAAAAATTAACTCTTGAACCCTAGACTTGCGAGCACAATCATATTTCAAACTCCAAATGTCAAATTTAATTATTCATGTACTCTCTCTGTCCAAGCTAGTTGAAACAATTTTTGGATACAAAATTTAAAAAATTGATGTTTAAAGATTAATCAGAGAGAACACAAAGTAGGAAAAAAATAAAGTAGAAAAAAGATTAGAAAGAAATGTAAAATATGAAAGGGAATAAAATTTGAATAAAAAAAGAAAATATGGAAGTAGCTTCGGAAACATAGAAAGGTCGAAACCGCTCGTTTTGCTAATTCCATTACTTTTGCAGATAACAAAAAAGGAATGGATTTGAATCAATATGAAAGATGAGATCTGAAGTTCTACGGTTACTCTCATATTACTACTTAATACATATTGTTATGCTAAATGTGTGTGTGATCATGAGTGTACCACACCAATTAATACTTAGTTTTCTTGAATCATCTGTTATTTAATGTATCTGCAAATTAATTAGTAATTTTAATACGTGAAGTTATATATGTCATGCTGAATTTGACCAACAATGTAACTAACTGCCTATCTACTTTTAGATGCATTGTGATTTTTTATAGACAATAGTACATAACATGGTCACTTGGTTGTTACTCACCCTTCTATATTTATACAAATTTCCAATTATAGCTCAATGTATTCACTAAATGCACCCTTATTAAGTGGTTAAAATTATGTTCATGTGATTTCCTCTGTAAATGGGTGATAGTATACATTACTTTCACCACTATAAATTAGACCCCAATGTAAAAAAAAATTACAACGACCTCATTCGATCATCATATACTACTACAATACATCGTGAGCCATGGATTACAATACCAAATTCCAAAAAGCTATCCTATTAATTGTTTTGATAATAGGAAGCATTGAGGTTGCAAAAAGCAAGTGTACTATCTTCACTCCTAAAGTTGTTGTTAAAGTACATAACAGCCTATCATCTTCATCTCCAGTCTTGCAACTGCATTGCCGATCTGCTCACGATGATCTTGGGGTGCACACACTCTCTCGAGGGGAGGAGTATAGTTGGAGTTTCTGTAATTCCTTCTTCGATAATACTGTATTCTCATGTTACATTCAAGCTGGTTTCAAACATACAAGTTTTAAATCTTATGACTCAAATGAGAGACTAGACCAGTGTCCCGGCAATATGTGTACTTGGATAGTAAAAGACGATGGCGTTTATATTTTGGGGGAAAGAGAGGCTATTTGGTGAATATTGTAACTCATTTCATCCTCCAAATCAATAAATAATACAGTTTGAGATCTTGCTTTATTTAGAAATGAAGATGTATGGTTTTTAAAACTAACAAAATCTTGTTATGTGAATAGGTATAATGTGCAAGTAAGCCTTTTGATTTGATATAATCTATTCTTTTACTATTTAAATACTACTAACCAGGATATGAAAGATCTAACTAATCTTATTTGGTGCTGATCGATTCTCATAGACAATGAAATTGTTGTTTGATCTTGCTTCTACCATTGGCATATAAATTAATGATGTATTTGTAAGTTTTGTGTCTCACATATGTGACATGTGATAGAATCCTAAATAGAATTGGAATTTAGTATAATACATATATTTGGTATAAGACACATTTTCCCTAATTAATTAGCTATCAATTAATTATTGTATTAATTGGAATGGAAATAGAAAGGGACTAGCAATAATATATATGAATACATATTCCCTAAATTAACGTCATAATTAGTCATTAAGTATTGACTATTATTATTAAGGAAATAGGAATATTTATACATATATATAATGCATATTTACCAATTAATTAGCGATTCAAGTACAGAATCATATGGTTGGGATTTCAAAGAATTAATTCCATTAGATGTGATTCAATTAGTCGGTTATATTGGTAAAAAGATATTGCTCCCATTAATCATTTTAAAATAGCCACTTTGATGGAAAGGGCTTTTAGGGTTTTATAATTAGGGTTTGTCCTCTCTCTGCCTATATATACAAGTGTGGTGATCCCATCAAATCACACACATTAAGAGAACACATAAACGAGGGAAAGAGAGAGAAACAAATCCTTGGAGTTGGAGCTGCGCTACTACGCCAAAGAAAGTCCGAGGAAGTTCTCTCCGTCTTCCCCAATCGCTTCCGCTATGGATCATAAAGGTAAGTTTTCGATCCATTATATTTATGGTTAATACGTGAAATACATGATGTTTGAAGATCTTGCTTTATTTATATTCAATTATGTAATCTTGAATATATGATGATAAATAATATCCTACATGTGGTATCAGAGCATGGTTGAGAACTCATGCATTTTCGTATGATTGAAAACCATATTTGTGAATTTATTTTAATAAATTGCTATGAATGAATCGGTGATTTTAATATGTTGGCATAGTATGAATTCTGAATCCAATTCATGAATTACGTGACTTTAAAAATGAATTCATATGCCTAATTGAGCAATTATGTATTGATTATTACGTCTATGGATTTCATTCTTTCGTCTCTGTTTTGTTTATCACATTAAATAATTATGTTTTAATATGCATTGTCTCTGCACGCATCGAGAGAGTGGATGAAAGGAAAGGTAATAATTATGTTTTAATTATGTTTTAATATGCATTGTTCGTGAACTGTGATATATAGTTAATCTCTTTATCAATTAAAGATTGTTTATTTTGTATGATTATACTTTGAAATATATTGTTTCCATATTGATTCTATTTATATATATGGAATTGATTTGGGTATTTTGATTGTGTATATACTTTATGTAAATTGAGTTTGAATATATGCATTGATGAATTGAGATTTCAATTAAATGTCTTATGATTATGAATCTACCGGAACGGTGGAATGAATGATTACATAATTCAATTCTCGTTTTAACATGTATTTTGATTATATTATGTTTATTTTGCAATCACCAAAGTGAAGCAAAATAAGGAGAGTCTATAATCAAACTCATATTATAATTTGTTTAAGCAATTAATCTCTATATGTTCTTGATTATATTATGTTTATTTTACAATCACCAAAGTGAGGTAAAATAATAGTTTATAATCAAATTAAGTGAAAATCTGCTTAAGCAATTAATCGCTATACATTCTTGATTATATTATGTTTATTTTGCAATCACCAAAGTGAGGTAAAATGAGAAGAGTTTATAATCAAGTTAATATGAAAAATCTATGTATGCAATTAATCATCATGCTTGTTGTGGCTATTCATCATCTAAATAGTTTGTTTGTTGTAAGGTCTAGATTCCCAAAGGAAATAGTCTTTGTGACATAATTAACACTAATGGAGTTAATAATTTAAATTGGTGTCGATTACCCAAAGGTAACGCCAATTTATTATTACTCAATTATTGAACCGAGATATGGAGCATGATTTTTATTATTGTATGAAGACTACCCAAAGGAGTTTTCATAATTGCCTCATGATATGGGTTTTCAAATTAATGTTCGTGTTATTATTCAAAGCTTTTATATGTGAGCATTCATTTCTTAATTGCTCTTATAATGTAAAAAAACATATATTTTTTGCTACTAGTATGTTTATCTCAAATTTCCCCGCACTTAATGGAACTAACTTCTCTGAATGGAAAGAGAAACTTAAGTTCACTCTTGAAGTAATGGACTAGGACCTAACAGTGTTGAATGATAAACCAATTATTTTATGATCAAAGTAGTTGGTTGATTACCCATAATACTAGGGAAAAATCTAACAGGACTAAGTTTACAGTTCATTAGAATGTTCGTTGCAGATAAAGTCTCTCAACAACTGACATTGCAAAAGAATGTTTGCAGAATGTTGAGGATCGCTTCACAACTGCATATAATCTATTGCAGGAAAACTTATGAAGGATCTCATGAGCATGCAATATAATAGTTCTCGGACTATGTACGAGCATGTGATGGACATAAATAACATCACTTCTAAGCTGAAATTAGGATTATAGGTGAATGAGGATTTCCTTGTCCAATTGACCCTAATTTCCTTACCTCCTCAATATGGACCATTCCAAATTGATTCACTATAAAAGATTAGTGGACTCTTAAAGAATTGGGAAACGTATTGGTCTAGGAGAAGCATAAGATGAAGAAGTATGGAATGGGTGCATCTCATGCTCACATTGCAACCGAAGGAGCGTCTAAAGGATAATATTCATTCGAATTTATCATTCTTATGGCATAAAGGAACTGGATCATACTTCTAGTGAAAGAATTAAGAGGCTTACAAAGGATAATATTCATTCGAATTTAGACTTTACAAAGCATTACCGTTTGTGTGGATTGTATTAAGTATAAACAAACCAAACACAATAGTAAAAATGCCACAAGAAGCAATGAGCTCCATAAAATTATACATACAAATATTTGCGGACCTTTTGATGTCTCGACTTTTGGTGGAGAAAAATATTTTATCACTTTTATTAACGATTTTTTCGCGTTATGGATTTATTTATTGCAAGAAAAATCTCAGGCACAATTGACCATTTTATGACTGAGGTTGAAAGGCAATTAAATAGAAAGGTGAAAATTATTCGATCTGATAGAGGTGGTGAATTTTATGGTCGTACCACTAAAATAAGTCAATTACATGGACCTTTTGCCAAATACTTAGAAAAGCATGGCATTTGTGCTTAATACACTATACCAAATACGTCCCAGTAGAATGATGTTGCTGAGAGACGAAACCGAACTCTCATGGAAATGGTTAGAAGTATGTTAATTCCACCTTACCCATATCGTTGTGAATTTATGCTCTTAGAATGGCTATTTATGTATTAAACCGGGTTTCTATTAAGGCTGTTCCAAAGACCCCTTATGAACTTTGGACACATAGAAAAACCTAGTTGCAGCACCTTCATGTTTGGGGCTGTCCAGCGGAAACTAGAGTATACTCTTCGCAAGAAAAGAAATTGAATTTTAGACAGTTAGTGGTTACTTTATAGGTTACTAGATAAATCCAAAGGGTAAAGGTTTTATTATCCTAATGATAACATGAGAATTATGGAAACTGGAAATATATGATTCTTTGAGAATGGTGAGATCAGTGGGAGTTTTAACACTCATAATGTGGTCATTAGTGAAATAAGGGTAGATTTTCCTCTTCCCTCATTTCCTTAAGAATTAAGTGTGCCAAATATTGTTGAATAGCCTAACAATATTGAACATTTGAATGGCTAATGATGATGCCAAGTTCATTGAACATAGGTGTGGAAGAAGCATCTCTAGAAGTGTCATTAATGTTTTCTTAATGAGAATGAATGTGGTCATTTCTGATGACTGTGTGGCATATCTCCAAGAATCCGAATGTGATATATGAATACGTAATGATCCAGTTTCATATTCACTAGCCATTAAGTGTAATAATTCTAATAAATGGATTGATGCATGATGAAAGAGTTAAAATCTATGGATTGTAATAGAGTCTGGGACCTTGTCGAATTACCTGATAGACAAAAGTATATTGGGTGTAAATGGGTCTTCAAGACCAAATTCGACATAAATGGTTTAATGAAACGATTTAAAGCCAGACTTGTTGCCAAAGGTTATACTCATAAAAGATAGCATTGATTATAAAGAGACTTTCTCTCAAGTATCAAAGAAGGACTCACTTAGAATCATTTTGGCACTTGTAGCCCATTTCGACTTGGAACTACATCAAATGGATGTGAAAAACTGCTTTTCTAAATGGTGATTTGTAAGAAGAAGTCTACATGAAACAACCTGAAGACTTCATTAAGAAATGGAATGAAAATTTTTAGTCTGCAAACTTAAGACATCAATTTATGGACTGAAACAAGCTTCTCGACAATGGTATTTTAAATTCCATTACACTATTACTGCTTTTGGTTTTAAAGAAAACATTATTGATCGATGTATATACCTCAAGGTTAGTGGGAGCAAGTTCATATTTTTGGTTTTGTATGTTGATGATATATTGCTTGCTAATAGTGACATTGGATTACTACATGCACTAAAATTATCTCTCTAAAAAAAAAAAAAAAAAAAAAAAAAAAAAAAAAAAAATCAACATAAAAGATATGTGTGAGACATCCTATGTCATATGATAGAAATATCTTGTGATCAATCACGTGGACTCTTGGATTGTCTCATAAAAGCTACATAGATCGAATCTTTTAGAGAGATATGACATGAGTGCTTGTTCTCCAAGTGTTGTTCAAATTCATAAAGGTGACAAATTCAGTTTGGATCAATGTCCAAAAACTGAATTGGAACGTAAGGATATGGAAAATATTCCTTATGCATCTATTGTGGGAAGTTTGATGTATGTTCAAGTCTGTACTAGACCAGACATCAGCTTTGCAGTTGGAATGCTAGGCCGTTACCAAAGTAACCCTGGTGTTGAACATTGGAGAACTGCAAAGATAATAATGAGATACTTAAAGTGAACAAAAGATTTTATGCTCACATTACGGAAATCTGATCAACTAGAAATTATTGGATTTCCATTAAAGCTAAATTTATGGTTTGCTTTGAAGCATTAATGATTGCAAAATTTTATTTCAGGCCTTGGTATTGTCTCCTCAATATCCAAGCCGTTGAAATTATATTGTGATGATAGTGCAATCGTATCTTTCTGTAAGTATGACAAGTATTCAAGGAGCTAAACACATGGAATTAAAGTTTCTTGTCGTGAAAGATGAAGTTTGGGAACAAAGAATATCTATATAATATATAAGCACACAACTTATGGTTGCTGATCCATTGACTAAGGTGTTACCGCCTAAGACATTTATGGAATAAGTTAACAGAATGGGTCTTGGGTATGGAAACGTCTAATCTTTATGTTTCCATGTTGGTTCAGACACTTAAGTTATAGATATTTTGAATTCAATAAAATTGTTTCTGCTTTTCCTGCATATACTTATTATTTGATATGCATATGTACGTTTTTAGTATTAATGCAGGAGGTCTTGAAATAAGACAATTACGGACGCGGTGTCACTTATAGATTATATTAGAGTGGATATTGGTGATGTGATACATGGAAGGAACTATATCGCTTGAATGATATACGCCCGCCATGACCCGCATTAGTAGTCTCTCTAATATAATACTTATGTTTGCCAATGATGAAAGTATTTATAAAGTCCAATATTATGCGCGCCTTATGTTTACTATGTCTATTTTACTGTGGCTCTGTCAAGTGTGACAAGTGAGAGAATCGAAAGCTTTGTGTCCCACATGTTCGCCAAGTGAGAGAATGTAAGTTTTGTGTCTCACATATGTGACATGTGATAGAATCCTAAATAGAATTGGAATTTAGTATAATACATATATTTGGTATAAGACACATTTTCCCTAATTAATTAGCTATCAATTAATTATTGTATTAATTGGAATGGAAATAGAAAGGGACTAGCAATAATATATATGAATACATATTCCCTAAATTAACGTCATAATTAGTCATTAAGTATTGACTATTATTATTAAGGAAATAGGAATATTTATACATATATATAATGCATATTTACCAATTAATTAGCGATTCAAGTACAGAATCATATGGTTGGGATTTCAAAGAATTAATTCCATTAGATGTGATTCAATTAGTCGGTTATATTGGTAAAAAGATATTGCTCCCATTAATCATTTTAAAATAGCCACTTTGATGGAAAGGGCTTTTAGGGTTTTATAATTAGGGTTTGTCCTCTCTCTGCCTATATATACAAGTGTGGTGATCCCATCAAATCACACACATTAAGAGAACACATAAACGAGGGAAAGAGAGAGAAACAAATCCTTGGAGTTGGAGCTGCGCTACTACGCCAAAGAAAGTCCGAGGAAGTTCTCTCCGTCTTCCCCAATCGCTTCCGCTATGGATCATAAAGGTAAGTTTTCGATCCATTATATTTATGGTTAATACGTGAAATACATGATGTTTGAAGATCTTGCTTTATTTATATTCAATTATGTAATCTTGAATATATGATGATAAATAATATCCTACAGTATTATAATAAATAAAAATGAGAGGGAATTAACTTAGAAGCAGGAATCACTAATGTCTAATCGTATATAGGAATAATAGCATACAATATGTTGAAAATTGATATTTTGGTGAAAATTAAATTTGAAGCTTGAGCCGGTAAATATTTTGTAGTTTTTGGGTGATGCTTTTAATTAGAAAATAAATTGTGTGTGTATGTTACTAATATAATAGTGGTTTAGTTAATATGTGAGAAACTGAAAATGGATTATCATATTTGAAATCATTATTAGTTGAACTTTAAAATTAACTTTTTTATTTATTATCAAAACCATTGCCTTTACAAGAAATCAGTAAATCTCATAAGTGGGAATTTTAACTAACAACAGTAGTCACAATTAATTGAAAATCAACAACCTCTAAGTTTAATAAGTAACCAATAATAAAAGACTGATCATCATCATACGTCAAAATTTAGTGAACTTTTTAAAACATTAAAATTCCAAGAGAGGAGTTAAAATTGACTCTCAACTTTTCACTTTTATTTATTTATTTATATTCTAGCTCTGTAGTTTTTATTTATTCACCTGTATCTCTAAACATATGAAATTTAATTAAAAATTTACTCATGTCAGAAAATTACACTATTTATAAAAAATGTTGTTACAGCATATGAAAAGATTTTGATAGAAAATAAATCGCAAAAAATAAAAAGACTAATACGTAAAAATAAAAGAGTGAAAGAATCAAACAAAATTTTGATTCGGAAATTTCATTGAATTCCGAATGATCACGAGTCCCGGTTCTGATTCTGTATCTTGGTGTTGATGTTGACGATGGTGGAGTAAAGAAGCCAGTAGAAGAAGAGCAGCGATGCGATGAGGAGGTGCAATTTGATGATGGATTTCTGGTGGTTGAAGCGCTCCGATGGCGAGCACCAATCGAGCTGCAGGCAGGTGGGTCGAGTCTCGTACTGCCAGGACCAGGAAGAGGCACAAGGGCACCACAACAAGGAGACTCCGGGCCATGCCAGTTAGCCTCTTCCGTGTCATCATGAGGAGGAGGAGGACCATGATTGCCACTACCCATTGCAAGGCCATTGATCTAGCCTTTGATCACTAAGTACAATATTGAGGGTTAGGGTGATTCTATTAGTTACTCCACAACTTATAAATATATGAACATGGGAAGAGGTATCTATAGTACTCCTACTCCATAAGAAATACAAATAGTTACCATATTTATTATTTTTTACGAAAGTTCATTCGCCAATAGAAATTGGTAAGTATGGTACCTTTTTCAAATTTACCTTCTTTCCTTCTAATTAATTCTACTTTTAAAGAAAGGAAATGTAAATAAAAAAATATGACTTCTCAATTTAGTTATTGAATAAGTACATATTACCATATTTCAATTCATTATTAGGTGATCTTTAAAATTAACTTTTTATTCATTATAAAAACCCCCTCATTGTAAGGATTCAGTAAATCGTCTCATTGTAATTAGTGTTCGTGTTCCTAAAATTAGGAGAGATCTTATTTGAATGAATTAATGTAATATTGGTATATGTTGTTAGGTATCGAAGGCTAGATTGTCATATTTGAATTCATTATGAGGTAATTTATAAAATACCTTTTCAATAAATCAGTAATTAGTGTTCCGGGTTCCTAAAATTCATGCTTCCAATTTCAAAGATGGTGTTTCCTGATCACACCTACATTATCTTGCTGCTGCTGCTGCTTCGCCTTGTTTTACCTTTCTCTGTTGGAGCAACCACTTTCTTCAACCTTACCCTCTCTCATCACCACCCTAATCCTGATTTTGTGGCTCTACAAGTCACAAGGTAAACACACACACAACACTCAAATATGTGCACTTTATCAACTACTATAAACTACTACTACTATAAAATAAATTGTTACTTTTGAAGAATTACATTATTTATGAGATTTCATATTTTCAGTTATAGTTCATGCATATATTTGTTGCGTGATTTTATAATTACATGAAACATTGCATTATCTCATAGTACTTAATATTATGTTAAATTCATGACAGGAGTGTGAATGAATCCATATCGAAACGTCGCCAAATTCTTGAAACCCCCTTGAGCAAGGCACAGTCACAGTGCCTGACTGGAAACCCCATAGATGACTGCTGGCGCTGCGACCCCAACTGGGGAAACAACCGACAACGGCTGGCTGACTGCGCCATTGGCTTCGGGCAGGGTGCAATGGGGGGCAAAGGGGGTCATTTCTATGTGGTAACGGACTCCTCTGATCACGACACAGTCAGCCCGACCCCTGGCACCCTTCGCTATGCTGTCATCCAAGAAGAGCCCCTCTGGATCATCTTCAACTCAAACATGGTCATCAAGCTAAAGCATGAGCTCATCTTCAACAGCCACAAGACCATAGATGGCCGTGGTGCCAATGTGCAGATCACGGGGAATGGATGCCTCACATTGCAGTATGTCAGCAACATCATCATCCACAACGTGCGTGTGTACAACTGTATGCCGTCTGGGAACACTAATATTAGGTCAAGCACCACACATTTTGGCCACAGGGGGGTATCGGATGGTGATGGCATAACAATCTTTGGTTCAAGGAACATATGGATTGATCATTGCACGTTGTCACATTGCACTGATGGATTGGTAGATATCACCGTGGGATCTACAGCTATTACTGTGTCGAATAACTATTTGTCTGATCACGACAAGGCCATGCTGCTCGGGCATGATGATAAGTTCTTGCCCGACTCGGGGATGCAGGTTGGTTCTTTTGCAAAACAATACAATCTGTTCCTTTTGAATTCTTGATGTGAAACTGATGACAGAGACTTGTTTGTGTAGGTCACTATAGCATTCAACCGGTTTGGAAAGGGGCTCGTCCAGAGGTTGCCGAGGGTGAGGAGGGGCTACATCCACGTGGTGAACAACGACTATTATAAGTGGAAAATGTACGCGATTGGAGGAAGTGCTAACCCGACTGTGAATAGCGAGGGTAATCGCTTCACTGCATCAGATGATCATAATGTTAAGGAGGTACAATGCTGCTTACATTGCTGGTTGAATTTTCTGCCATTTATTTTGTGCAAATTTAAACATATGCATGCTACATTGTGTGTATGCGGTACAATAGGTGACAAAACATGAGGATGCCAGTGAGGGGGAGTGGGCCAACTGGAATTGGAGGTCGAATGGGGACCTGATGTTGAACGGTGCATTCTTCGTGCCATCCGGTGATGGGGCTAAGCCGCAGTATGCCAAGGCCTCAAGCTTCGACCCTATATCGGTTAACCAAATCGACCAACTAACCATGAATGCCGGTGTTCTTGGTGGCACAAGGTACACACACATACACACATGAATCTTTGCATCTTTCACAAGACACGGCAGAATTTGTGAATTTTTTTCTGATGAAATTATAATTCAGGGACACCGGTGTATCATATGGTGGTGGCTCCATCACGTTTACAGGCGCAGCCCAGAGAGAGTCATCACTGCCCAGCAATTTGTTTCTGTCTTCCCTAATTATTCTTATACTGTATATCTCCTCCACCATTGCTGGTGGATTTCTATGATCAACATCATTCATTTTTATATATTGAGGTGCATGCAAAAAAAACCATGTTTGTGGGGACAATCGTTTGATTCCTGAATCTAAACCAGTTGCAAAAGTTAACAAATGAGACAAGTAGTTGAAATTTGAATAATCGCCAAAAAAAAAGGGGCATACATTCTTTCATCAGAAGCCTCATAGCTTGATTTTAAGTTTAGAAATACAAAAACCAGAAAATAATTATAGATTACAAAAACTATCATTATTAGGATGGAAAATAAAATGAAATGTTGCAAAGCACAAGCACAAGAGAATGGCATTTGTTGAGTGAAGCAGAGTAGCATACTGACCTCAATTTTTCCAGCTTTTTCCTTCCAAGCATTTTGTTTCCCATGAGTTGCTCCTACTTCTTAAGAAGTGAAGGAGCTTTGCCACTGACTGCGAAATTGTTTCACAATCATCCTCAGCTGTATGTTTTTCAATTCCACTAAATGACGATCATGCTTTCTTCACCAGTAACTTGAGAAGCAACCTCTTCCAGTTTCTTCCAAGTTAACTCACGATTGCGTTTAAATTCTCCATCTCTTGCTTGCTTTTCGTCATGCTGCATCTGACATTCTTCAAATAACTCGGGATCCATCTCTAGAAACATTCTCCTGACATTGGAGCTCAAGCCAATGATTGCCTGATTCCAGTGGCCTCGTATGTTCTTTTCTAGGGCATCAAATATGATTGGTAAAATAACGCTCCGATTTTCTGCAATCAGACTTACTATGTGCTCATTGTTCCACCAAAAAAGAGCCCGTTCAGCTACCTATCAAATAGGAAATCATGGCGGTTAATATTGAGGTTTAAGAGTGTGCAGACAATGAATTGGATCACAACAACCATACAGAGAAGTAAATAATTCAACAAAAATTAAGACTGCACTAATCATTTAAATGCTCTTGTCATCTAATGAAAAGTATTCTCAAAGGGAAGATGACATCTAAGGGAAGCAGATGGGCAAAACACATGCTTCTGGATGTGTATGTGCAAGAGTTAGCAAATAAAGATATTTTCATAGAGCAATGAACCCTAAAAATTGCTATATCAAATCTTCACAACCCAGCCACAAATCATAGAGCATTGTACAGCATATAGCATGGTATGTCATGAAGTTTCTATATGAACCTTTAGAACCACAAGGAGAGGAAGATCATTGATATATATTCAACTACTCACATTAATTCAGAACTCCACCAGAACATTGTAAATTCACCTCCCCCATCCCCCAACTCATTCTTACTCTTCTTCATATTCCATATACACCTCTACAAGAAACTCCTAGTGCACAATAAAACTATAACCAGCAGAAGTAAAAGGGTTGTAAGCAGCGCACAAATTCAACAGCAGATTTTACAGATGTCCACTTCAGTCCATAAGGAGAGCAAACATATCCACTGCACGCATCATGATAAGACACTTATCTACTTCAGTTTCGTATTTCTTATACCTAATCATCTTAATCAGCTGTCATGTTCCCTGATATTACACCGACATTGCTGCTTAAACAATAACATTCATCGATGTTATTTACTTCTGGAAAGTGAAAATATTATGGTAGCAACACTATATATCAAAGAGAACTAGTTGAAAGAACCCTTTTCTAAGTAGATATTACAATGTAAATACACGAAGTCCAGGAAGATCTTCAGACCTGGAAATGTGAGCTAGTGAGGCTTCGTCCAATTTGTCTAAACAGAGGTACCATGCAGCGCTGAAACTCTGCAGACTGTGTAAACTCCAAAATCTCTTCTAGTTCCCCAAGGAAGAGAACTTCCTTACCACAGTTTGTGACAGGCCAAAACTTCAGCACTCCTCTAATGACAGTATCAGCCAATCTGTAATCCTTCTCAACAAACTGTGTTATACAATAGGACAACTGCTGATGGTATGAAGAAATACATTTAGGCTTGTGCAATGGAATAAGTGCTCGTACAAGGAACAACTTGTGTTCTTCTTTCATTGGCAGTGCAAACCCATTAATTATACTTCCGAGAATCTCCAAAAGCTCAGCAATCCCACTGTACCTCTCGGTCTCAAATATGAACTGATAAAAAATGTTGTTTATCGCATTCCGTATAAAGGGTCTATGAACCATAAATCTCCCATATATGCGGTGAAGAATTGTCTTCAAATACTCCCGCTCCCTCATGTCTTCTGAATCTAACAAATCAAGCAATTTAAGTACGAACGAGTGGTCAAGATACTTCTTGGCAATCTTAGTGTCAGTTTCTGATGACACCACATACTTTAAAAGCAAATCATATACAAATTGCAAGTGCGGCCACGAAGGGTCCATGAACATCTCATCTTCCTCAGGATCTCCACCCTCTGAGCCAGTGTTCTCATGTGCAGCCGGTGGCAAACACCGGAAAATATTCACAGATATCATCTTCATCAATTCCTCCTGCATCACCTCATTCATTTTACACGATCCCGACTGCACCAAGTCAACGAGTTCTGCCAGAGTTTGCCTCTTGATCTCCTTCTCCCGCACAGACTTAGTCGGATCAGTAAAATCAAATAGGAAACAACATATTTGAAGTTTCCGAATGAATAGATTGTGCCGGTCAGCCATTGGAACATCCCTCAACATAGGCAAAACATCAACAGTACCCGGGTTCAGCGGGATGTTGGCAAGGGTCACATGCTGAGGTGTTGCAGAGGCCAGTCGAGACGCATGATTGACAGTCACACTAGAAGCAGACGACGACTGGGATATGGGGGCCTCTATTGCTTCAGATTTCCAGGACTTCCTCTGCCCCCTTTTCATTATCTTGTTCAACATTGTGATCCTCAACCCAAACAGGAAAGAGAAATCACACAAACTGCAGGAACAGAAATCGCCTAAAGCTACAAACTATCACACTACTTCATTCGCCCACATACACTCAACTTCACATTTTAATTGCTCTTCCAGTAACTCCCACTACAAGAGCAATGAAAGCAGGCCCGCAATCTCGAAACCTAATTAAGGTATGATCAATTACTAAAACTAACAGGTAACAACATAGAAACGCTTCTGCCGTATGAATCAAGTAGAAAAATATGCTCGTCCCTACTATCCGTGCTTGTGCAAAATCGCAAACAGTTGGACAGAAACAAAATAGCAGAGAAATACTTGAGAAATTAGGAAAACCGATTAGGAATCCGCGAACAAAGCCAGTACCCGATCAGTTCCGTCGAACTAAGAAAGCAGTGTCGCGTTGCAGAATCCACGAGTTAGAGAGCAAATCAAAGTAATTTCACTCTCAAAGCAGCACCAATTTTGCGGAGGCGGAGGCGGAGGCTGTAGAAGAAGAAGAAGAAACGGATATGATTTGAATTAAGTCACCGCCGACGAGGAAATGGAGGGCTTAGGGCTTGTTTTTAGTTTTTTGTTTTTCTTTAAATCTTTATTTATATGGTTTCCATTAAATTTGATTTTCCATTGTAGTGGCTGCTGCTCTCCACGGCTTCCTTTTCAGTATTCATTTTCTTCTATCCTTTAATATTATCTACTTTCAGTGTTCCAGTATATACGAAAAGAAAAGTCAAATGTATTAAATAGGGATAATGTATGAGGATAATATTCTTAAAAAAATTTCACAACAATTTTTTTTTTGGTAAATGTTGTCCTAATTTTACCCATCTGAGATAAGGTATTTACCCAGCCTATTGAACAGTTGTATACAATGTGGTTGTTGCAAATAATTTTCATTTATCAATATATATACTAATCATAATCTAAATTTATACTATTGTCGAACTTATATTATAGTAATTTATGCAAGGATTTGTATTTAAAATTAACCAATATTTGCATGTCACTCAGTCATTGTAACCGGCTGTAACTAAATCAAGAATTATAATCGAAAATAAACAGAGTTGAACCATCAGGAATAAAAACACTATGAATTCAACGAATCAAGATGTTTGATTCATATATGAAATTGCAATTAGGGATGTATAACGAAGTGAATAAAATAGATGAATCATGATACTGTGCGTGAAACATATGCTCCTAAGATCAGAAATTCAAAAAGACCGTTGTTGTTGAAGGAAAGATGTTTTTTTTAAGGCTCATTAACTTTGCTGCCATAACTATAGAACAAATAGTCAAATATATTTGACGGCCCATTTAATATATCCCGATGGACTAAATCCCATTAAGAACGTGGGTTCCCACAACTCTATAAACCTAATTTGTAAATGCAACATTTTATTTTGAGAAATTTGCCAAATAAGCAAATATTATCAAATAAGAAATGTCATAGGTTTTAACCCGATTGTCACATCTATGCATAATTCACTAGAAAATGAAAAGACGAGATAATTGTGAAATTTTCATATTTCATTATTTATTTTTTAGACTTTAAAAAATATTAGACAAATAAAATTTGACCATTCTTCGTGATTTATTTGACAATTTATCTTTTTTATTTTTATTAATATTTTTTTTATAAATACAAATCATATTCCACTAATATATGTTACTCTCATTTTTATTATCAATTAATATTAATATATGATTATAAGATTTATATTTATCAACTTTTTCATCTCCTTTCTTTTATAGTACTTCTTAAATTCATTCGTCTACATGTAACACAACTCGCTCAGTGGGACTGCCCAGATTGTTGATTGTCATAGTACTTCTTAAATTCATTCGTCTACATGTAACACAACTCGCTCAGTGGGACTGCCCAGATTGTTGATTGTCACATCTATGCGTAATTCACCAGAAAATGAAACGACGAGATAATTGTGAAAATTTCACATTTCATTATTTATTTTTCCGATTTTGAAAAGTATTAGACAGATAAAATTTGATCATTCTTCGTGATTTATTTGACAATTTATCCTTTTATTTTTATTAGTATTTTTTAATAAATACAATTCATATTCCACCAATACATGTTACTCTCAGTTTTATTATCAAATCAATATTAATATATGATTATATGATTTATATTTATCAACTTTTTCATCTCGATCCTTTATTTTATAGTACTTCTTAAATTCATTCGTTTACATGTAACACAACTCGCTCAGTGGAACTGCACAGATTGTCGACTGCAACAAACGTTTGATATTGTCCGCTTTGGTCAAACCCGCACGAATTTGTTTTTGGGTCACTCCCCAAAAGGCCTCAAACTAATTAGGGTTGGATAGGAATTATATACACCTTCCAACTTTCCTCAGACTCCCGATGTGGGATGAGTTTATACTCAATAAACATTCTCCTCAAACTAGGGTTGAACATAAATTATATACACCTTCCAACTTTCTTCAAACTCCTGATGTGGGATGAGTTTGTACTCAACAAACCTCCTCCACAAACCAGATCACATCGGGAGTTTGTATTGAACAAACCCCCTCCCCCCAAAACCAGATCACATCGGGAACAGAGAGACGCAATCGACACATTGAGACTTTACAGGCCTGACTCTAACTTGAGTCATCCTGAGTCCCACTTAACCTAGCTCTGATACACTTATCCGGATTGTCGAGTGCAACAGATATTTGATATTGTGCGCTTTAGGTCAAGCTCACACAGAGTTATTTATAGATCACTTCCCACAAGATCTTAAGCTAATTGAGATTGAACAAGAACTCTCGAGGTGAGATGAGTTTATACTCAACAGGAACATTTAGTGCGAGCAACCAAACTATATAGTAGGGGACATTTATTCACCCACTTGATATTTATTGTAATAATAAAATTAAACTTGTCGGGGTTTAAATCGGAGAGAGACAAAGAAATGAGAATATAATAGGTCTGTATGTGGATATAGTTTCCAAAATTTGGACTTGATCGTGTTCCTTAGTCAAAGTACTAAGTTGTGAATTACAGTAAAACTTTAAATTAATCATTCATTCCCATATTTCAAAGTGGGGGACCTCAACTTACTGTACAACAGTTGGTTTTCTTGCAGAGTGAATATCTAAATATAGTTCTCAAAAGATCTGACAAATTATTGAGTTCCCATCAGATTGTGTTTTAATAAGGACAGATATTTCGGTGTAAACTTATCATATATAAATAGTTTGGATCAGATCAATCGAGTCCGATTCGATCTATTAATTAATACTCCAACGGTCATTAAATTAAATTGATTTCTTCTACTTATAATGAGATAATTATACTATGAGAGATAAAAACCAAGTGGGAATTTCATGGCAATATGTTCAAGAAAAAGTACTACACTATACTATGAATATGAAAAAAAAAATGCGAAATTAATTACAAAGAAAATGTAAATGCAGGTGCAAGAATCAAATTCCATTTGGGGCGAACAAATTAACAATCTTCAGAAATATTTCTCAACCCTATCTCTCTATATACTTTCTCTATTATCAAATCAAACTCTCTCTCTCTCTCTCTCTCTCTCATACACATAAACAGAGGTATTACTTGGAAACAACGGCGTTACCGTTGGCGGGAGCCACCGCCATCTCGTCGGCAGCCGCGTCCGCCTCCTCCCGGAACTTCTTATAAATATCACTCTTATAAAACTTCCTCGTCCTCACCACCAGAAAGAGCGAAACCACCGCGCCGAACGCCGTCGCCGCCGCAATAACCAAAAACGCCAACTTAAAACACACCGCGCCATCGCAATTCAGCTCCTCCCCCTCAACCCGAGACCGACCCGCAGCCCGAAGCTGCTTCAGCGCCTCCTTATCATACAGATGCCCCGTCAGCTTCACATTCAGCAAGTATAACCCGATGGGGCTCGCCACCGACCCGAAATTATAAAGCGTCGAGTAGTATTTCAGCCCGAACAGCTCCGAAATGATCGCAAACAGCAACGGCCACTGCGCCCCAAAGCAGAACCCGATGATCACGGACGCCACGTACAACCCGTTCGGAACATCAAACGCGATCAGCAAATGGCCAATGCATGAAATCACGAGGGTTAGAGTCAGAATCATCGGCCGCGGAAATTTGTACTTCTTCAAAAAATGCTCCGATCCGAACCCCGAAACGACCCTACCGAGATAATTCCATATGCTCACGAGCGAAACAAATGTGCTAATACTCTTTTTCGGATAGCCTAGCGACGCTCCGATCTGGCCAAGGTTGTCGATGGCGGTTAGGGTTCCGCCAACGCCACAAATCGTCGCGAAGAACAGAATAAGCATGTCGAGGCTGAATAGCGCTTGGAGGATCGTGTAGTCATCGCCTCGCGCCGGTGGATTAAACATGCTTTTCGGATTCCAGCATGAGATTTCCAGATTTTCCGGTGGTGGTGCCGCCACCGCCGGTGGAGGCGGCGGTGGTTTTTGTTCGACGATTTGGACTTGTGAAGGGAGGTTTGATGAATCTTGCCTTTTCTTGTTGAGGAGGTAGAGTTCTTCTTTGAAGACTATGGCGAGCGGGAGGAAGATGAGGCCGACGACGGTGGCGGCGCTGATGATGAACTCGGCGCGGGTGAAGTTGAGCTGCTTTTGGAGGATGATGAGGATCATGAGGAATCCGGCGAGGCCGAGGGAGACGTAGAGGAACTTGTAGAAGACCTTGAGCTCGTGGGGAATGCGGACCACCTATTGGCAAATAAAGAAGAATTTTAGATACGAGACAACTGAAACCACTGTATAAGTCTCGCCTCTTATCTTATCATCAATTACCTTGATGATGCGGATGGTGCGGAGGAAGATGAAGGAGATGGCGGCAGGGAGCCACCCGATGAGGAGGATGAGGGCTCTCGGGTCGTTGTGGTAGACCGCGTTGTAGATCTGGGTGATGATGGCGCCGCTGAGGCCAACGAACCCCTTGAGTAACCCGAGGACGGCCCCCCGGGACTCGGGGAAGTTCTTGACCGCGGTCACGAGTGCGCCGGTGTTGGCGAAGGATTGCGAGTTGGCGCCGATGCATATGTAGAGGCACATGTGCCACACCTGGGGGCGGGCGATGCGGCGCGTGACGGCCAGCCAGATCATCACGTAGCC
This sequence comes from Salvia hispanica, assembly GCF_029641045.1. Lineage (NCBI taxonomy): Eukaryota > Viridiplantae > Streptophyta > Magnoliopsida > Lamiales > Lamiaceae > Salvia > Salvia hispanica. Next base: position 7,587,481 of record NC_142694.1, read on the forward strand.
GAAGAGGTTGAGGACCGAGCCGATCGAGAGGACCACCCATGGTGGGGTCACCTCGTTGATGAGACCCGCGAGGACCCCGACGTTTGACCCGAGGTCCTTGAAGAAGGAGAGGAGGTTGAGGGTCGTCTGGTCGTACCCTAGAGATGTTTTGATCTCTGGGGAGTATAGGCCGAACATGTAGGTGGCCCCTGCTGCGGCCATGATCAGGGTGGTGGCGAATACCATGAACCATCGCCCCGTGATCACCTGAGACGCGAAGGCCGCGGTGCCGAAATCAGCCCCTCCGTTGGATGCGGCCACCATGGTTATGTTGGATAAATATGTAGAAGGTATGGATATGGAAATTTGTGTTTGGATTTTGATTTATGAGTGATGAAGATATCCTATTTGAGCATCGCCGCTAACTAGGACAAGAACATTAATTTGGAGAATGAGTATGGTAGTACTTATATGTGCATGTTTGGCTTGTATATATATGTGGCGCAAGTGGGGTCATTTATAGTGTGTACCCGATATAATGGGAGGGGGGCGGGGGGTGCCTGAGGTGTGATCTGGAGGATGACTTAATAGTTGACTGCAAGGTGTATAATTATATATCCTTCACATATTGTTGTAAATTAAAGGAATATTGAGAATGAATATTGACAGGAATTGGTTAAGTTCTGGTCATCTTGTAACTTTCTAAAATAACAATAATAATAATTTTGATATTTGTTAAAATTCTTATTGATTTATAAGGAAAAATATATTAGCATGTGCAAAATCAATAAATTTGTG